>NW_016158209.1:80064-137891 GCF_001687245.7 Rhagoletis zephyria | reverse complement strand
TACCTAGAGAGACCCGCGTTACCCTGGCTCAGTTACGGTCTGGATATTGTAGCCGCCTAAGCAGCTACCTGTCCAGACTCGACCCAAACATCCCAAATGAGTGCCCGGCATGTGGAGACTCCCCCCAAGACACCAACCACCTCTGCACATGCCAGCTCAATCCGACTCAACTAACACCTCACTCCCTTTGGTCCGACCCCATCGAAACAGCTCGTTTCCTGGGCCTACCGTTAGTTGAGCTTGACGATAATGATTAAAAGTTGACCCGAAACAGGCGGGGCTTAGTAGTGCCGCTACAACAACAACAACAACATCTGATAATTTGCCGTAAATTATCCGTTGTTTATCCGTGAAAAGAATTATCTTGCCGCGGAAACATTTTAAAAAATATCGTGGAAGTTAGCAGGGAAGTTAGCAGGGCACTCGATATTTTTTAAAATATGTCCGCGGCAAAATTATTCTTTTCACGGATAATTTACGGATAATTAACGGCAAAATTATGCGATAGGAATTTTTGCTTTGAGAAAAAGTTGTCCTGCCAAGTTCAGAGAGGTAAGATATAAGAGGTTTATTCGTTTTGCTTACTTATATTTTTTATTATCACTTAATTCTTAAAACCCAAAAGTAGATCATGATAAAATATGTATATCGAATTAAAGATAATAGCTTGTACTTTCTAAATAATATAAATTTCTTTACCATTAATCATGCAGTTTTTTCAAAAAAGGTTATTTCATGAAAAAATAACATATGTTCGTTTTTTAGTGGTTTTGGTTTAAATATATAAAAAACAATTTCAATTATGTATATCAGCTGAAAGATAAATTGATTATCTTTAGGGTGACGTTATTAGTTTTTTAATCGGTTATGTGGTTCATAAGATATTAATATTTAAAAAAAATCAAAGAATTGAATTGTAACCTTAGAAGGTTTATATTTTACTTGCGCTAAATTGACACGGTTGAAATGAGCGTAAAAAGTTCTTTTGATCTGCATTTATTGTTTTTGCATAGCTGAACGATCTCAGTATTCTAGTTTTATTCCAGGAAATGACGAATAACTTAAATTAAAAATCTATTATTTTACGTATTGCTTGGTATTTCCATTAAAACACCTAATATATTGCAAATTCACATATAATTAATAATACANAGAAGGTTTATATTTTACTTGCGCTAAATTGACACGGTTGAAATGAGCGTAAAAAGTTCTTTTGATCTGCATTTATTGTTTTTGCATAGCTGAACGGTCAGTATTCTAGTTTTATTCCAGGAAATGACGAATAACTTAAATTAAAAATCTATTATTTTACGTATTGCTTGGTATTTCCATTAAAACACCTAATATATTGCAAATTCACATATAATTAATAATACACATTTCACTTCTAATTGTATACTTAGTACCTTTCTTAGTACCTTTCTACTACCGTTTTCGCAAAAGGCGATCAAATTTTAGCTGTCACAAATTACATAACCTTGTGTTATTGAATCATGCACATAGCCGATATTTTTTTTAATTTTTAGAAGTTCATCCAAGTAGAATTCCTTCGTAAAGTTTTAGCCCGTAAAGTATGAACCAGTTATTATTGGTATTGATTCTTATTTTAACAACTTTTTTGTATTAAATTTATAATATTTATGAATGTACTCCGAGCGACTGTCTGATACCAAATGTACATTTACCACATTCCTGTCGAATCTCCCTTACTTTAACANTTTAATTTTTAGAAGTTCATCCAAGTAGAATTCCTTCGTAAAGTTTTAGCCGGTAAAGTATGAACCAGTTATTATTGGTATTGATTCTTATTTTAACAACTTTTTTTGTATTAAATTTATAATGTTTATGAATGTACTCCGAGCGACTGTCTGGTACCAAATGTACATTTACCACATTCCTGTCGAATCTCCCTTACTTTAACAAAGGCGTGACAGACATGCTTCTGAGCCGGTTTACAAAGTAAGTTATGTAGAATGTAAAGCAGTCGCTCGGAGTAGTGCGGCGCTTGGAAATAACTTCGGCGGCACGTTATTTTGCAACTGACAGCGTAATACTTAATTTTTAGAGGTTCTCCAAATAGATGCATGTAGATAAGTTTTGAAACTTACCTTCTTTTTCAGCAGCTGTTAGTTCAGCAGCAGCGGCTGTGGCATTTGCAGTATTTTCAGCTGGATGCACCATTTTTATTATGCTTTTATTTTCTTTGATTGAAGAGCTTTCGAAAATCGATTTGAATTTAAAAATATACGCCTATTATTATTTGAAATTAACTTTCTCCTTTGAGTTTAAAAATTTGACTGGAATTTTTTTGAATTGATGCAATAATTAAAATTTTCAGGTGCCGTGCTGTTCGCTTTGCGGGTGAAAGAGGCTGAAAGAGAGAAAAATATTGCAATTAAATTGTTGAAGAAAAAATTACTTAAATACGCCCAATTATGTATGTATGTACATAGGACAAAATGTCCGCTTAGAATTGACAATGCAAGTACTTTTTTTTATTATTTTTNTCAATTATGTATATAGGATAAAATGTCCGCTTAGAATTGACAATGCAAGTACTTTTTTTTATTATTTTTGAATAACGAAAACAATAATTTATTTATTTTTCGTAATTCGAATAAATTTTGTCCAATTCTGACTTCAAACTTGATCTTGGCGATCGTTATTGCGCTGAGTAATATTTCCACTATTCTGTGAGGCACAGTCAGTATGTTAAAAACCAAGTAGGAAAGAAAAGTTGGAATAACAATGTAATCAATTGTTGTCGCTCTTTGTTTTGTATACGTCATTGTTGTTGTTGTCGTATGTACATGAGCGGAGTTTGCTGCATATGCCTTTGTTCTTTACTCCATTGCATCTGCCGCTGTGCTTATAGGGCACCATGAGCCAGCGAAATTGGAGGAGCTGCGAGATGAAGAACAAGCGAACATATCCATATACAGCAAGACCTATATGTAGTTAAAACTTAACCGAATAGGGAGGACAGTAAATTATGTACAGAGTGTGTACCAAGTATTTACATATCTACATACGGACGTAGGTACCTTAGGGTGGTCCGTAAGTGTAGGAAGCAAGTTTTTACATCAGATTTCCTAAGCCTCAACCCCTACGTCGATGCTACTATAGTCGAAGATATCACATATAAATTTTGGTTCCAAATTTTGTATTCATCTATAGAGACCCAAAAAATTATAATTAAATTTTTTTTGCCAACTCATACCCCAAATTGATACTACTAAGTCTCTGAAAATGTTACTAGATCACAAAATTCTTATATTTAATTTTTAATGTTTATTGTGAATTAGTTTTAAGTTTATGATTTTTTTTAGTAAAATTTTGTCGTAGTCATTTGTCCACAATTTGGTAGCCACTTTGTATGAAATACGACAAAATTTTATAAAAATTTCTACTAAATTAACGACATTTTTAAGAATATTGATTAATTTAATATGACTGCATCACTAGCTAAATTTTTACTAAATTATCGAAAACATTTTAATCAATATCTGGAAAACTAAAGGACATATCTAAAAACTGATAACACCAATCGAAAGACCTTATGTTAATATATACATATAACTGCACCTATAACTAAAAATCATTAAAATTGCGCTTACGACAATCTTTTACGCAGGCGACGATATATATTCGACTACGGTACTATCGATTTTGGGTGTGTTGGCAAAAAAAATTAATGTTAATTTTTTTGTCCCTATGTAGAGGGATCCGAACTTTGGCCCCTGTGCGACACGCCTTAACACTCTCCAGTCGGCACCAAAATTTATATGTGACATCTGTGGCCGTGGTATTATCGATTGAAGGAGTGGCACCGAAAAAATCGCTCATCTGATTTTTAAAGGTCCACCCTAATGTACATATCCACATAGGAACGGCTAGAAGGTGCAAATAAAACAAGAACACCAAAGGAATTTAATAAAGTCAAACCTGTTTTTCTTTCAAGTACCTATGTATGTATGTATGTACATACATGAGAAAAGCCCGAAAATTTTAGGGATAAAATACAAAGAAAATTGTATATGGTACCTTTAATATAAAGCTTTTCATATACCATATGTACATATGTATATACATAAATGGAATAGAATTAATATATTTGATAAACTATCCGATGTTTTGTCTATAATTATTAGTAAAACACAAATTTTGCTTAATTTAAACAAATATTTTTGAAGTAGGTAATCAACCGGCCAAATATAGAACATTAAGCATTAGTGACAAAAAAAAACAGCTACAACTATTAAGGCTCAAACGAGCCTTTCATTATGATGTGTTTTGTAACAGCAAACAGATTGCCCCGAGAGTCTGTGGGAAGTGTTGCTGGAGTGACATTCCTTCGCCAGATATAAATCTGGGTCGTTCCGGTTACGTAGACCCGACTGTGTAGATTACATGCGTGATAAATAATGTAATGTATGTATTTCTTATGAGTTCTAGATTCGATTAGAATTTAATATGTAATCTGCATTCTAATGTATCCAAAAACTCGCAAAAAATTCATATTAAATCACATTCATTCCTGCATTACTGGTAATTCAAAATTGGATGCCCCACTTTTCTTAGGACATCGCCTGGGAAAAATAATGCATTTTCGAATGTGAAAACGGCTGTTTTACTGGTTATTTTTTCGTTTACCACACATTACATTTCCACTGGGATAATTGTATGTACGTACATATACATATACGCATATAATACGTATAAACATATTTATGTAAATATATATACATTAGGGTGGTTCTTAAAAAATCGAAGAAAGGCTTTTTTTAGGTCTCACCCCCTCAATCGGTAATACCACTGTCACAGATATCACATATGAGTTTTGGTCCCGATTGGAGACGGTTAATGCGTGTCGCGCAGGGGCAAAGTACAGATTTCTCTATTGACCCAAAAAATTAAAATGGATTTTTTTTATCTAATACTCAAAATCGATACTACCGTAGTAGAGGTTATCACATATAAATTTTAGTTCTGATTGGAGTCGGTTAAAGAGTGTCGCAAAGGGGGCCGAACTTGTTTTTTCTTTTTTTAATTAACTTTTTTATTATTTATTCAAAATCGCCCGATATCTAATTTGGCATAATTTCTTTTATTAAATAATCCCACGGTTTCTGTTAGTTGGGTCATATTCCACTTCAAACTGCTCAGTTNTATACATTTGTTAAAAAGAAATTTTTTTTTTTATAAAAACTTGTTTTTTCTTTTTTTAATTAACTTTTTTATTATTTATTCAAAATCGCCCGATATCTAATTTGGCATAATTTCTTTTATTAAATAATCCCACGGTTTCTGTTAGTTGGGTCATATTCCACTTCAAACTGCTCAGTTTGCCTAAGAAAATTCTGTTTTCCCCCTTTTTCAAACGGTTCCCTAGGGGCCTGTGGGAGGAGCCCAAGGGAGAATACGCCTTTTTAGAAAGCGGGGACTGTCCCCTTTCTAGTGGGGAGGGTTTGGGGGGCTCCGCCCCTCGCCCCTCCGCCCCCACCCTAAAAACGATGTGAGCGCTACTAAACATTTCCCGCGTGAACTGTTGTTTACAAGTGTGTGTAAAAGGTTTTTGATTCGATTCACGCGTTTGGGCACAGCAACCCAAAATCGTTGTACAAATTCATAGAGTACCTTTTTTTCATTTAATGCCCAAAATCGATACTTCTAAAGTCGAATTCCGATTGGAGTCGGTTCATTGGGTAATCTGAACTTAGCCCCCAGTGCGACACGCCTCAATCGTCTGCAATCGGGACCAAAATTTATATGTGATATCTTCGACTACAGTAGCATCGACGTAGGGGTTGAGGCTTGGGAAATCTGATGTAAAAATTACCTTCCTACATTTAAGGACCACCCTAATATACAAATACACACATCTATACATATATTATATACAAGAATGCATTAAATACATATAAAGAATATGCATGTATGTTTATGAAATGTACATAAATCTGAACCGCAAACATATTTTCTGTGGTACAGGTTTAAAATTTAGAAAATTAAATAAATATTGTAGCTAAATTTCACTATGACTTTGCATGGAATTAATTGTTTTTGGCAACAAAATGCAGTTTTTCCACAGCTACATATGCATGCAGCAAGATGGCCGACTAGAATATGTATTTCGTACTTACACAAAACTGTAGTTAATCCAATGGGAAAAATTCTAATTAGCCGCAAAAACTGCTTCCAAAATAAAATTTTCGCAAATCGCGCACTCAAAATGTAGAAAGAATTGATATTTTATGCAACAAATCCTGCAGCACTTTGTTTGCTATACTTGTTTTTTCTGACGCATATACTTTAACCACTTTGAAATGCTAAAACTCTTTAACAACGTGCAGAAAATTCACTAAACGCACTGTGTGAACTGCGACCAACACTAGCTAGACTCGATATTAATTCAATTTCAACTGTAATGTTTATTTAAACTTATTATTTCAACTAAAAACTGAAATTTAAGCGAACTAATTACTCCGACCAGCAAACGCGCGAAAATCCAACGACAAAGTAAATTTGACGAGTCGGTTGCGCAGACATTTTATATGAGCAGAGAATGATGGTAAAAATTGCAAAAACACAAATACTGGAACAAAAACAGCAAACACAACAAAGACAATTAAAAAAAGTTTGATCTGTGCGGCGAAAATGGGAAGCAAAAGAGCGAAATAACAATACCAACGACAGAAAGCAAGTTAACGAGTGCATTTGTTGTTGCCGATAGAGCGCCGTACAAAGTTGCCAGCGTCCTGCAGATTTCAAGAAATTCGCTTTTAAAGCTGATGTCAGATAAAACTTTGTGGCGTGTTTGTTTACTCATTTCCAGTAAATGGTTTTTACGAATTTTCATGTTTCGGTGTTTTCGTACGCAAAAACTTCCACAGTACGGGAAATTGACAGCGGAAGTTGCAAGTTTTTACTGGATAAATTTTTATCAGTACGAAAAACAGCTGATTGTCAAAGCGCGCAAAAAGATGGGAGTTGCCCATCATTTCGCTTCGCGCTGCAGCTGCAACGATATATGTGGCATGCTTTGTGCATTTTCATACAATCCATCTTATCTGTCAAAGCGAATCTGTCACGCAAAGCGAAACAAGCGTTTCATCTGGCATCAGCTTAATTGTTGTACCTTTCATCGCAAGCGATCGTTTTGTTAATTAACAAAACTTCTAACTTATTTCTAGCTTCTTTTTGAGCTATTTATTTATCAAAATTCATTCTTAAGTATTTAGAACATTTTTTACAAGAACGATAGAGTAAAAGGCTGCCCATTCCCGGCAGCGATGACAAACAAAGCCGAATAGTATGATAAAAGGAAATGTCCAAACAGTCAATTTACTTCAAAATAAATTTTTCCATAGCGAACGTGGTTTCATTTTGTTAGATAAATTTTCATGACGCAATAAACAAGTGAAGTTATAAAACAGCTTTATCTCTTTATTTTCTGACATTTGACTACCTTATAGACAAATTTTATAGGCAATTTTCAAATAAGGCAATCTTTCTTCTCATATACGATTTATAAACAGATTTGCCAAAGAAAATGTTAAAAACGGAGATTTTCGTGATAGTATCAGTAAATTTTTAATGCATTTAAAGTTTCTGAGCCGTTGTTTACTTTTACTTGAGAATTGTAAAAATCAGGTACACCAAAGTGCGGCATACGGAATGCTCCACATTTGTTTTCTACACCGTGCATTTAAGAGTTGGCAACACTAAGCCGCTGGCCTTTCGTTGATCTTCAACTTCGTCGACTAGGGTAGGCGAATGTACAAAGAAAAACAAAAACAAAGCAGCTGGAACCAAATAAAAAGCAAAGTAAACAAAACAACGAAATGCAGATAGTGCTAAGCATTGGGACTCCACACCTATCGTACTAGATTTACTGCGATTTTTGAGAAAAATCTACTCGATTTTACTTTGAAAATAATTAAGTACACCTACTGAAGTATTTGAAAAAATTCCAGAAGTTAAATTATCTTAGTTTATAAAACGTACAGATGCAGTTACTTATAATAAATGTATGCAACTTGATCATTCTTATACCATTTTCCCACGGTGTCCTGAATTACTTTGTTCGCTCCCACAATTACGATCGCGTATTACCCCATTCCCACGAGCACATTCTTAAATCGATTTGACAGTTCCCTGTCTCTGTGTTTTGTTTTTGTTTTCTTCGCTGCATAATTGATGCAAAAGGTATAAATTTATAAGTCTCAGTAATAAATTAGAGATATACACATTTATAAACTTTACTTCTCGTTCTCGAAAAAAATGCAAGTTAAAACGTGAATATGGTTGAAAAGGAAGTTGAAATACCTTTCATTCAGTATGTATATCTAAATAAATAATATATTTTTGAAAATGTTCAAAATTCCACTTTGGCCCCTTGTGCCTCTCGCCCCTTTTAATTTGCAGCAAAACAAAATTCATATCAGCACGCCCACTTTTTCTTTTTTTCTAGCTCATCGAGCTTATTCTTTACTTTTACCAAAATCAAAAATATTTGTGCTGCCATTTTTGTAAATATTTCCTTTTTTGTGCCATAGAAAAGATAAAAGTTACTTACGTTCACTAGAATATACTACACTTGTTGGAAATAAAAGACGAGTATAAATAGGTATAATTGCAGAGAATTGAAAGATAAAGGCTGAATTTCTTTATTCATTCTGAACGTTTGGAATAAACTTTTTTGTTTACTTATTCTTTAGAACGTTCCTGATGATATGTTAACGTATATTTCAAACGTATTCTGTTTATTCCGGCTGTGAAATGGGATTATCCGGAATGTATAAAGAAACGCAGCCAATGCGATGTATTTTTTAACAACATAAAAGGTCGGCAATAAAAAAGTCGGAATTTTTGAATATTTAATTTAAAAAAGACCGATATATTTCGGTTATGACGTTGTACCAGTAAACGCGCGATATATAAAGAATCTACTGCGGCTTTCAGTCCGATTTAGGCTAGCAGGAGTTCTAACCCTGATGGTGCCGCAAAAATTGAGAGAATTTGCTTTTGTTGATTGAAATTTGCAAATACAAAGCATTGCTCTGAGAGAAATCAGACGAAACTTTAAATTTTTTTGGATGTCAACGGAAATTATTTAAAAATAAGAGTGGGTAAGGCAGTTCATATTTAAAGTAGTGTTCAAAACTCTTTGCAATGCAAACAATTGTTACATACATTTAAATGTAGATATGTATGCACATATATTTACATATTTTTATGTATACGTATACCCACCAAAAATTGGCATAAGCAGAAATAAGAAATACGGTATTCGCCGACATCGCTGCTGCAATGCACGATAAGGCGTATAATAAGGTAATGGTAGTCTATATTTTTTCTTATTATAAGGACTAATTTAAGCCCAATTTCGAATGGGCTTTTTGGGGTTACAACCACAACCCGGGTTCTGCCTCTAATAGCCGCAGCAATTAAAGATTTTATACCGGTTTTGAAGAGGTCGTTATACAGAGACATCTGCATCTGACATAACTCGACAGTTTTGACCTGCAGGCTTATGAGACTGAGATCATTGGGGTCTCTAAATTATGCTGCGCAAATGAGGTCCTCTTAATTTTAACAGGTTCCCTGTCCTCATGCAATAGATCTTTTTTCATGGCATACGTCCCACGTTCTTTTCAGGATTCTTTATCTGATTTGATATTATTTGCATATAAAAATATGCAAAGAGCGTAGATTATATGCCCTTATGCAAAAAAAAATAAAATATTTAATTTCTCATTTATAATACATAAAGGTGGGAAATAGTTTTCGATAAGGTACGTCCTATGTATCATATTCAATCCACAACAGTTTTATATGTTTCCACAGAAAAACACTATATTTTTTGCAAAATACCTACAAATATGTATCTAAAGTCAACATCGATTTTGCTCATATATGATGCATGGACTTGTGAGACAAGGTAAAAAACTGTTTCCATGAATCACATGTGATTCATTGGACAGGCAACCTGTTAATTTAAGAAGATATCTATCGGTTCTCATCATAAGATCAGCGCACTTTTCATGGCATACTCTGTACAATAACGTTAGATTTGAATTTCGGTTGGTTTTTCCGGGATATCAGGGGTGAGGGAACTGGCCATCTGTGATATCGACATTTTCGAGGACAAGATGTTCTGGAGAATCAAGGGTAGCCATAAGAGAATGCCCTTTAAGTGTATTCTAGTCCAGGTTTACGTCCCCTTTTTCCCAATCACTACCAGTTTTGTAAAATTTTCGTGGCAAAATTAACTAAATACCAAACTTGTTCTTATTCTTCAAAAAAAAAAAATTCTAGACCGCGCCTTGATCGAGTTTGCCCCATAGTAAAAACGAAGTATTCCTATACCCAGAAAATATCCTGTGAAAAATTGATGGTGACTTTTAGAGTTAAAATAAAGCCGTCAAGGCATAGCTTCTGTTGAGAAGACTTTGCTATACGATTTAAATAATCTGCCATGGGTATTTTGAAATGGAGGACATCGAAGAGAATTTTTAAGGGAAATAGGTTTTCCGTGAAGGTCGTCGAAAGAGCCATTGAACCTATTACAACATTTCTAGGAAGCGTTCGCGCAGTTGTTAATATACAGCAGAGGCTAGAAAGCTTTGACTATATGTCTTTTGTGCTCCGGCTGCAATGGAGTTGCTACACATTTTGGTGGATCTTGAGTTGAATCGGTCAGTTTTTGGACATTTTTTGAAAATATTCGCTTTGTCAATGGCATATAGTTTCCAAATTCGTTTAAAACTGACACGTTCCATCATGTTGGTGGAGATTATTTCGAATAAATTTGATAATGTGACAGTTATCGACAATGAAGTGGACCTTTTGCCGTTCTTTATGAAATATGGGACCTCTGGCGTTATTTGTAGCAAGTCACACGGGACAGTTGCTGCTTAAATTGTTTTTAAGCATTTCGAACAACGGAGTAGAAAATGACGTTCTTCCCTCTGGCAATGATGGCTTTAATCATAAAAAAACTTTTATTGCCGATAATATTTTCCCTGTTACCTTCTCCGTATATGTTTTAGATGATATATAATTGGGTTTTTGGGCCAAGGCCTTCTCTGACACATTAAAGGAATACATAGCGTTCAGTGTTGTTTTAACAAACGAAATAGAATGTTGACTTGCATCAGTTGATAAGCTCTACATATCTTTGCATGACTTGCGTTAGCGGAAATGCGTTCATCTTTATTCGTTTCTGGGTCAATTACAAAGTTTTGAGGCTCCTGCACCGGGCGGTACGCATGGCGAACGGAAAAAGTTCCTATACTTTTTTTTACAATATTTATATAAACATAGATCACACAAATAATTTCGGATGGCCCTAGTGTACATCCTAATGTATCTGTGGATTTTTAAAGCATTTGAACAAGAGCTATGAATCGAAAGCAACCCAACACTTACCAAGATGCAGAGTGGGAGGTGCATATTTTTTTAATAATTTTGGTCCTACTGCATCCATTTCGAAATGTTTCGCACACAGGAATGAACTTGTAAGAGGCAGGCCCCAATTGGAATCACTAAGCGACATGCCAATATTCTCCTTCAATTTCTTGGTCATCTGTCTGTGGATCGAAAGGGCAAACATTCGTGTGGAGCGACACGACTTGATTTAAAACTATCTTGTTTGGAATTTTGCCTTTAAAATTTGGTATAAATTAGCCGAATGACGGGAGGATCTTTTAAGATCAGTGAGAAGTATTTTATAAAAATTCTGTAATTTTTGTACTTTTCGATTTTTATTATCAAATATCACCTTTAAAATGACTTGTTCTATTTTCTACTATAATAGGTTTTGAGATATATGATGAAAGAAAAGCTCTGAACAAAATTCATCCAAATCAAAAAAACTATCGACTCCAAGTTTCAAAATTTGATGTTTTTGTATGTTTTTATACATATGTATGTGAATATACCGACATAAATACATATCTACATAAGCAACTTAAAAAAAAAAACGATTGCCGGCAATAGAAATCAATCAACTTAATTAGTATCAAACGTGAATTTATTATTTTTTGCTATTTAGCCTTTGCGCAAAATTTTTCAGCGATTTTTCATTACTTTTTGCACAAAACAGATAAACATGAAAATGTGAGTGAAGTCATCTTGAGTTGGTAGACATTAAAATTTGAACTGCGTACATACCCTGCAAAAATTTGAGGACCAGGTGGTCCACTGGGTCGTAGTNTAGATAAACATGAAAATGTGAGTGAAGTCATCTTGAGTTGGTAGACGTTAAAATTTGAACTGCGTACATATGTACGTATGTACATATGTATGTGTGTACGCAAGTATAAGTAAAGTATAAGTAAACTAGCTCACCACTTTGCGATTTTCACAAGCCAATTGACATTTCAATACATTTTAATGCCCACCAAAAGAAGAAAAAACCGTGTCTAACCGGGTTTTATTTTTAAAACAGCTGTCAAAAAAAAAACACTTTTTTCAGCTAAAAACAAACTTATTGTGACGCTTGGAGAGCAATGACTTGACGAGCCCAACGAAAAACACGTGAAACAGTCTAATGTGAGACAAATTAAATGGCTGCTGGCTGTGGAAAAGCGATCAGCCAAACAAATCATACAAATACAAAANTATATACATATGTATGTGTGTACGCAAGTATAAGTAAAGTATAAGTAAACTAGCTCACCACTTTGCGATTTTCACAAGCCAATTGACATTTCAATACATTTTAATGCCCACCAAAAGAAGAAAAAACCGTGTCTAACCGGGTTTTATTTTTAAAACAGCTGTCAAAAAAAAAACACTTTTTTCAGCTAAAAACAAACTTATTGTGACGCTTGGAGAGCAATGACTTGACGAGCCCAACGAAAAACACGTGAAACAGTCTAATGTGAGACAAATTAAATGGCTGCTGGCTGTGGAAAAGCGATCAGCCAAACAAATCATACAAATACAAAATACCAGTAAATCCAGTTAATTAATGACAAATTAGTTTTTACTTTTTTATTGTTGTTTTGTTGAAGTGTTCATTTTTGGCGCCAAGGCAATTCATACATAAATATGCTTAACTTTTATCTTTATATCCATATGCAGGTACGTATTTTATGTATTTTTGTAGAACTTAGAAGTGGAATAAGAATGGTTCGGAAATCTTAAGTTGAGGTTTGCTGCGGGTTTCCTCGAAATGATGTTCATGATTTGAAGTATTCCGAGATTGTGCAGGTGACACAACCTGTCTTTGCACAAAAAATAAAAATTTGATTATTTTCGGTTACTGCTCAAATATAATCGGTTCTACCAATTTTTTTTTAGCTTAATTGACACAAGATCTACGCTTTCGCCGCACTTAAAATTTGCTCCAATTAACTCTTTTTTACCACAATTCCAATTTGGTGTGAGATAGCATCTACGGCAGTCAAACATAATTGAGCAAGAAAAAGGAGCCAATCATAAGTAATCTATGTATGTATGTATGTATGTTAAACAAAATCATAGAAAAAGTTCTTTGACATCCAACTAGTTTTTGAACCTGAACTCTGGGCGCTAGACTAGTGAACTTGCAGTGGAGAAAAGTGATTCATTTCGTACATTTGCGCCCATGAATAATCCGTATGTTTATGCAAATATGTAAATACAGTTACTCGCAGAAGTATTCGTTGTTTAGTTTTTTTTTCACGATATTCAAAATGTTTCATTAAAAATGTTTTTCGTTAATTTTTATTTAAAGTATAAGTAGCTGATTCTATAACAAAAACCATATGAAAAAACCATATGAATCAATGTTGCAAACTTTCTACAAAAACTTTGCAATCAAGTGCAAGTTTTAAGTGGCTAGAACCTACCGTTGAATTTTGGCAATTTTCGCCACTGTTCTTCCATACAAAGCATTAACAAAATTTATTTTATATGGAAAAAAACGGCTGACACCGTCAGCGAAGAAAATTTTCAAAAATCAACGGTAAGTTCTAGCCACTTAAAACTTGCACTTTATTATGTTCAAATTCGGTACCGAACATAACAGTTATTGATGAGAACTATCTTTGACAAACTCACTATGAAGAAAATTTTCTACAACTAAGTATACATACATACATACCAATCGATTTCTTTTTTCACCCAGAATAAAATTTGAAAATAAATTAGTTTCTTGTAATTTTTATGAAAATTTAACAGAATAACAATTATTTTTGATTTGTATGACTTAAAAAATAAAAGTCATTGACTGTTTTATGTTGAGTAAAAATCACTGACTGATTTTTATTGACGACTTTTATAAATAAAAGTCTTCAATAACTGTTACCTGAGACATATAATTTAAAAATTAAAAGGAATTACTTGCAGATTATTTAGACAAAAATTAAAAATAATTGTTATTTTGAAATTATAAAATAAAAATCAGAAATAACCGTTATTTAAGGAGTATTTAAATAAAAGTCAAAAATAATTGTTAAAAAGCGATTTTTATAATAAAATTTGTAACTGTTACGGTCCCTGTTTCAAATTGAATGGGCTACAAAACTGCGTACTGATTGAAAGGTTTGAAATTTTGACGGGCATTTTTTTAAATTCACTGAATTTTTGCGAATTTTATGGAAAGTTTACAATTTTTTTTTTTTTTAGAATTAGCTATATAATAAATAGTAGTTAAATAAAAATGGAAGACATTTTGAATATTGTGAACAAACTAAACAACGAATACTTCTGTGAGTAACTGTACGTATGTTTGTGCAGAATGTACGTATAAATAGTATATTCATGCATCAGTTGTATTTTGTCTTCCTTGGTTTACATGCTTTCGTCATGAAATCTGCTTCCATGATCTTTGATCTCATGATCTCGTTCCTTTCAACACCTACTCCGCCTGCTCGTCATTGTTGTGGGTTCGGAGAACTTCGGCGACAGTAAATTTTGCTTGTTGGTTTTCTAATTGGCAAGTTATCGGTTAGTTGTATGTTGATGTCGTGCAACACAATTTTGTGTAGACGTTATAAAAAATTCAAATTATGATGGTGCAGCATAGCTGGGTGGAGGTGTAAAAGTTGAAGTTGTGTTGAAATTTCAATATTCTTTATTTTGATATTCGCGAATTAGGTACCTACATAAAAACATTGATTAAATAAAACAAAAAAAAGAGCCGAAACCATGGTTGTTGGATGAGAAGATTAAGGTAATTATATATGTATACCCTGCAGACCATTTTTTCAGAGTATTCTGAATTGTAGAGAAATTGGAGAGAAATTTTAAAGACTTCGTGAAGATCTCATCCGATTTTTTCCGAATTTTCTAAAATGCAATTAACTGTGCACACTTCGATTCTTTTACGAAATTTCGGAAGAAAATCGGTAAAGCAATGAAAATAATGCTGCTATGTGAAGAATTTCTTGCAGAGTTTTTTCAGAATTTTCTTTATTTTTCGTACAGAAATTTCTTTACGAGTTCGTGGCAACCACTTCAAATCATTTTCTTTGAAGATTCGTAAAAAAATCAGAAATGAGATACTCCTAAAGATTTCGGGAACTTTGGTTTGCTTGGTACATACATACTAGACTCCTGCGCAATTCCATTTAAACGGCCCAACAAGACATCCGATCGCCGCGCAAATACTTTCCATCCCCTACTTTCATCGTTCGGGTCAATTGCGAGTAAGCATAAACCAGTTTCAGCAAGCGTACGTAAACTACCGATCAATAGCAACACGCGTAGAGTATTTACTTTGCCTTCCGCAACTACTGCGAGTAAAAGGTATTTGACAGTAGAGTACTCTACTGGTAGTACTTGAGTATTTTCGAAGAAAACATACATTTGTGGCAAGAATGATAGAAGAATTTTCTGGATCGCGCATTTGTGGTATCTGAAAAAAACTAAGGTCAGGAATGTAGTGGAACTATGAAGATAGCGACGAGCAAAACGTACTTTCAACTAAAATGCTGATATACATACCTAAGTACATATGTATGTATGTGCATAGATACGTATGTGCATAGATACGTATGTGCATAGATATGTATGTGCATTGATACGTATGTGCATAGATACGTATGTGCATAGATACGTATGTGCATAGATACATATATATGTAAGTGTCAGCATGGGTTCATATTAAATATATTTATGTATGCATGGACATATGTACATATGTTAAAATGTAGTTTCGATTTAAAAAAAATCGGATGAAGTTTTTCTTTCGCCATTCATACACCTCTAATTTCAGTATTTATTAAAAAAACTCAATGAAATGCAAAAACTCTATCTTGCATTTCGGTTTACTCAATACCAATTTGCGCTGTCGCAGTGTTATCAAAAAAAAAAAAGTTATCAATAGGTAGGTTCAGAAGGCGCAGCAGTTGAGCGCAACCGTTGCTAAACAAAAATCAGTAATCGTTATGCGTCTTTTGAACGACTTCATACATTAGCTGTCAAATTCAACATGTTGTCTCAAATGATCAGAAAAATATTACGATCATCTAACACGCAACTATTCAGTTGATCAGAAGTACGCAACAACGCGTTCAGAAGGTGCAATCGCACCAGTAACTGAGCTGTTTCGCCTTCTGAACGTGCCAAATGAAAATTCGTTTCTCTTGAAATCAAGTTATATGGCTGCGTATGTATGTACATATGTATGTACATATTCCGAAATTTTTTTTATTTGTAAAGGCTCTCAAGAAAAACTAAAAATTCATATAAAATTACGCACAATAAATGGAAAATAAATTTTCTTCTATAAAAAATTTCTTAAATCAGTATGCAGCTCTTAAGAAAAAAATGCTCGTACATCTCGGCGCTACCATGTCCAACTATCGAATGTGAAAATCGGCACTTTTCAAAATTTTGATTTGCCACTAATAATTTTATTTCGTATAGCAGCATTGCTTAAGTTATTGTTTTTGACAACTTATTTGTTGGTTAATGACTACAAATAGTTTTATAGAAAATTAGAGACGAGAAATAATACTTTCATAAAAATTTAAGTACATACATAGATTTAAAAAGCTGCTTGAATACAAAAGTTTTATGAAAATGCCAAATTAAACAACTGTCTAAATCTACGTTATTTTTTATAAATAAGGCCGTAAACATTTCCTTACATCGTCGATTTCCATATTCTATTTTTACTCTTTCAATTTCACTGACCAGCGCTGCAAACGATATCAACTAGTAGGCTAACAACCAGAATTGAAATTTAATACGCAAGTACTTCCAGTACTACAAGTATACAGAGAGTAGATTTGCTACTCCCTTTTGGCAGCAGCAAATATCTCTCGTACGCGATGAGGGAAAGTAGAGTACGTACTTTGGTGGAGTAATAGCAAGTACGTCAAGTATTTACTCTCTCAACGCCAAGTAGTGTATGTATGCGGAAAAAAAGTAACAATGTGTTGGGAGTAGAGTACAATGCAAGGAGTACTTATTGAATGAAATGCGGCAAATACAATTGCGCTGGACTCTAATACATACATATGTATGTGCATTAGGGTGGTCCAAAATAAGTAAAGTTGGAATATAAATGCTCTCACCCCCTGGAATTGTTCTATTGCGAAAAAAATATACCCCTTTTTTTATTTTGAAATCAAAGAATATTTAGAATTCGCTCAAAGCGCTCAAAGTTTACCATGCATATGGGAAAAAACAACGTTTCGCAGAAATGGTATAGAATCCCTGAAAAGCAATATTTTTCGATCAGAAAACCCTAGCTCTCTTCAGGAGACTTTCAGTATTAATATCCATCTAATTGTTTATTTAAAAATTTTGTAATACAAAAGATTTTTTATTTATCCCCCCATTACATTTTCTGGCATTTTGTGGGGGTTATGACGGACGTATAAAATATAGTTACTATGAAAAAATGGTTAAATAATTGGGTATTATTATTGGGAGTCTCCTGAAGAGACACAGAGTTTTCCGTTCGAAGAATAGTGACTTTCAAGAATTTCTACCATTTCTACGAAAAGTTGTTTTTTTTCACCATATAAAATACATGGAAAACTTTTAAGCGGGCTGGGCGACGTCTAATTTTCTTTTTGATTTCGAATAAGAAAATAGGGGTATATTTTTTCGATACAGAACAATCCTAGGGGGTGCGAGCATTAAAATTCCGACTTACTTATTTTGGAGCACCCTACTGTACACACAATCAGGAAGCAGTTTCAAGCCAAATATTGGTCACTAAAAGTTAATGTCAACCACGCACTCGTAGCAATTAAAGTCATTTAATATTTTTAATACATTAATATTTGGAAACTTCTTCCGTGGCCACGAGTCCTGTTTGTGTGTGCACCTCCTTTTACATATGTACATATATAATAGGGCTGGGAGATAAACTCCGGATTTTTTTAATATCCGGATAACCCGAATATCTAATTAAAATATCCGACATTAGCCGAATACCCGAATTTTAGAATTCAAAAATTAGCAATAAAAGAACAATTGTTCGTGTATTATTCTATTATTTACCTTGCAACCCGATAAATTCAGTAATTTCGAGGAAATTTTACGAATCCGTTCAAAAATACTGTTTAGAACATCCGGATAACGTAATGAATGGTTAATAACCGGGTATCCAGATTTTATCCGTATACTCGAATATCCGAATATACATACAGTCCCAGCCGTAATATATGAATATATGTATGTATAGATGCTTTTAAAAAAATGTGTTAAGAATAATGCGTCAAAAAATAAGAATTGCTAACTTTTTGTCATGCAATACGGTTCTTTTGGAGATAAGTCACCATATTAGGCTTGGGCGAGCAACTTGTTCGATGGCTGAATGTCACTGAATTGATGCTCAAAGTTCATAGCGGTGTGGGATGTGGAGGTCCGATTGCAATTGTGTTGCCCGCTGTGCTGGTTTTACAAGAACGGCAGCAACCGGTTAGTTGGTGACAATTCTCGGGCATCAATTTTAAATTGTTTTTATTTCTGTTTCACAAGAAGGAAGTTTTGTATGATTCAGAGTTGGGCGTCCTTATATGGCTGAACAATTTTATTTTTCTTTAATCTTTTGCTTACTTGTTAATTTTTTTGGTTGCACTCGAAAAAGTGGCGAATGAGCGGGTAGCAGGGAAAAAGCAATTAAAGCAAATGCATTTATTTATTTTTACTTAAAAAACTCTTGCTCGTCTTTATAGCCAGCATAACTCCATGAACGAAAGACACAAGATTACGCGTTAAGGAAAGAAAGAAAAAAGTTATTTTCTAGCTGTTGAAATCTCGACGAAGTAAACAACGAAGAAAACGCAAAAAAACCGCGTAATTGTTGAACGCATGAATAATCATTTTTATTATGCAAATTCTTCTATAAATCATGTCGTTGTGTTAAATTATTCCTTACCTTACGTGTACACACGTTGTCACAAGCGGAAATGAAGAAAATTGCAGTAAAAAGCCTCCACCAAATTGTAAACAACGAACAAATGTAAACAAACGGCTAATGTCGAAATCGCCCTACTTTTTTCCTAGCTGTGAAGAGTGCGTGATCTTGTATTTTTGGTTCATGGCATAACTCTAAATAGTTTGAGAAGCCTTTCGACGATAACTTTCAGGGAAATGCAGCTGAGCGAAAAAATATCTGTTTTATAGCGTTTTCTTTTCTCGAAATAATGTTGCATTTATTCTGCCCTGCGTCAGGACTCTTTGGCGAATTTGTAAATTGTAAATTTGTAAATTCACCTCGCTGCCTAAAAGATCAGTCATCATTATTCCTTGGTGGATAATTCCTCACCTCAACCGCAGTTGTAGGCGTCGTACAGTTCTATAAGTAACGTAACTCTTCTTCTTTATTAGTGTTTTGGTGTTTTTAGTTCCGTGTATTGATGCATTTGGTTTAAATTGTAATAGAAATGGAAGAAATTATAACAAATAGCAGTAAATGCCAAAAACAGGAGAACTCAGCTGCGCGCTGTTTGCATTTTTTGACAATCAGCTGATCGTGGCTGTACGATGGTTGTAGGTTTTCAGAAAATAATCAACTTTAAAAACCCTCATTTTCTTTCAATTCAACTTAAATTTTTTATATACAAATTTTACACTGTTACTTTTATGCTTTCCTAATAGCTACAGCTAAAAAACGGAGGGTCAAAACATAGTGGAGCGGCAAGCAAAAAATGACTAAGTAATTAATTTATAATCATTGAAAAGGTTCATAACGGCATTTAATCATTAAAAGCTTACCCAAAAAATATGCTTCAATTATTAGTCGTTATGATTGTTAATCACTAGCCGTCATCGATTCGCCAACAGTTATGGTCTGATTATGCATACTTCGCATAACTTCGCATAAACTTCAAACTGTTATTTCATATGTAATTTGTATGTATTCCATTACCCAGAAATTAGCAGAACTTTTAAAAACTTAGCGATCTGTTGAGTTTAGGTTTTGCTTCACATTTGCTTAAGTTACATTTTTATTGCACTGGTACAACTGGTCGTGCGAAGTTATGCGAAGTATGCATAATCAGACCTTTAGCCAGTGGCGAAACGAACGAACTCAATGAGGTACAACCAAACTCGCTATTGTCTATCCGTGCTAGCCATGATTCAATAATACAAGGTTCGATAAACTGACAGTTGTCTCTCTCGCACCGCTCCCTTAGCAGTGGCACCGTGTTGCTTCTTTGCAAATTTACATGGAAACAGTGTAGCTTTGGTGTGAAATAAAAGTATAAGCTTTTGTGCAATATGTTTATTTGTATATGCATATGAAGCATATTTAACTGATGAAAACATAAGCATTGGATGTTTACATCAATCTCATAGTAGTCTTATTTTAATTTTGAGTCATTTTGCAGTTTTTATACGGCTAAATAGCATATAAATTACGTAATACACGTGGATATATCAATATTACGTTCAACATTTCGTTTAAAATGCCAGATTTCCTGCAAATACATTAGAATTTACAAAAGGAATTTCACTACTAATTGCCTACTTTGCGTACTTTTCTACTACCATTTTCGCAACAAGGGATTGCATTCTTGCCTTTTCTCTGTCCTTCGTAAATGCAACCTTTTGTAAGGGAGTGTCAAACCGCAGCTGTCAATAATTATCTAACCGTGTATTATTGAATCATGCGTGCTAGCCAAGACGATGGTTCATGCGTGCTAGCTATCTTTGTTGTTGCTTTCGCATGCAAAATTTTTCGTTAAGCGACCGAATTCAAATATAGCAACCAGCGAAGTGGCGAATTGATGACGGCCAAATCAGAGAACGTTTATAACTGAGAAGGCGCATTTTCTCTGTGAACTAATTTCTGCCAGAAATTTTGGGGTGCAGTCGGCCAAATACACCACACCTCGACGAGTGCACCACTCGACCGACGGTGTCGGTAGAGAAGTGTCGGCTGCCACCATACCAAAAATTTTTCCGTCCCACCACACTTCGAGCAGTTCAAAGCANGTGCCTCCCTATTACAACAAGGCGAACAGCCGCAAGCACTGTATTATCCATGTGAACTCTTTTATCGACACGAATTTCCGGCTTTTGGCTGTTCTTTCTGTTCCCACCCGTAAAGCAAATAAACACAGCAAGAAAAACATTCAGAAGTATTTCAGGCTTATTGGAGTAAATAAAAAGTTATAACTTTATAATCATTTATGTTTGTATGACCGAAATGCTTTTAACTAAATCTCGTTTTAAGTTTTTTTTTGCATTATTACTTGTCGCACTGGCATCCAGTGGCAGCGCTTCACAATCACGGCTGCTAACTTACCTTAGTGCTCATTTACACACGGCGATTTTTGTTGCCGCAACTCGACGTTTGTTGGAGGGAGCGAGAGGAGGATAGGAGAGGGGCACCGAGTTGCTCGTGCTCGGGCAACACGCTTTGTGCTTGTTGTTGTTGTTGTAGCAGCATACACGTTCCCTAAAGGATTTTGGGGGAGTGTTGCTGCAACACGCTTTGTGCTCTCGTTCGTCTGTGTAAATTGAACCGCTGTTCACAGCTGACAACAACAATTGCATACACACAAATCGCCGTGTGTAAATGAAACGAGCAACACCAAAAGGGAATGTGAAAAACCGCGTCGACAAAAGTTTCCGTGTATAAACACAGTCTCAGCTATGAGGTGCTGTATTGAAGATAAAAAATTCCCAAAACGTGGCAAATAAAAAAATAAAAGTGCCTCAAAAGCATCCACCCCCTTTTAATGGAAATATAGTTACTTATTTTCTTCCCAATTAGCAATAAAGTTAAACAAAAGTGCAATGACAAAATTTAGAAATTCGAACATTTTAGTTGAAAAAGAGAGGTACATGCAAAGACTTTCACCAGTGTATAGAAATATTACTATTTTTTAAAAGTGCCCCTCTGTGCTTTGTGCTAATTAAAAAAATCAAATGCTATTCGAAGTAAAATGGGCCAAAAATGGCACGGCCTGAGCGAAGCTGGCAGCCCTATACACAAATGTCAAACACGAATAGTGGAGAAAAGATACGAGTACGTGGAACTTTCACAGCTGAACTAGGCGGCGAGAGAATAACTATGTAAATGTAGTGAATTATTAATTAAATAGAAAAATAATCAATAAATTGTGTGAAATAAAGGTTCAGCTAAGCCTGTGTATAGAGTAACCCACTTTAATGCTACGAATCTCCATTTGAAGTTCAATCAAAAAGGAACGGAAAAAAATTCACGTTCATGTGAGACTGACAAATTAAGGTTGAAGCGGAAACAAGATAAAGCAACAACAATACCAATACAAAAGATTGCTCGAAACAACGAAAGATTGGACATAAACAGCTGAAGCAAAGTGCAGCAAACAAGCCTTATAAGCGCAGCAATACTAGTTAAGTTGGCAGCTGGAACAACAGAAGAAATCATTCATCACTAAAGGAATGGCACCAACACGCCGACCTAGCGATGGTTTGCTGGCCAGAGTTAATTTTCCACTTTACGCCATTGAAATGCTCACCAGTAGACATGTGCTGGTCGCAGGAGGTGGTGGTTCAGCTAAAACAGGCGTAGCAAACGGTTTTGTTAGTGTGCCGGATTTATTGTTAGCAAGTTTTTATATTAACTAATATTCTTGTTCAATAGGAAATCTACGAAATCTATCATAATGGCACACACTTTTGTGCTGAGGAGGTAGTGCGGCATGAAACCGGTGCCAATGTAGTCATGAATTTTGCCGTGCGCAACGATGGGCGACGCTCATATTTGTGTGCGGGTCAAGAATCACATTGTCAATTATATTTTGTTAATCCACGGATTGTATATGAGGGACAAGAGGATGCGTCAACGGGAGCAGAGGAAAAACGATCAAAGGGCAATGGTGCAACAGATCATGGAAACGAAAATGGTTTACACAGGCGTGCGGCCGCAGCAGGTCCACAAGGATCCGGTGTTCAAGATTTACCGAATGGACATGCTATGGGTGCTGCCAAGAAGACTAGTGATCTGAACGCCAACTTGAAGCGCATAAAATTTGACATCAAGGCTGGGGATTCAGTGCAAACAGATTTTCTGACAACCGAACCCTTGCAGCGAGTTGTGCGCATCAGCCCCAATGGGCGATTGATGGCCACCGGTGGCACAGATGGCCATTTGAGGGTGTGGTCATTTCCACAAATGGTGCAGTATAACGATGTGAGGTGAGAATCAATGCACTTAATTGAGAAAGATTTACAACGCTTTATTACACAGCGCACACTCTAAGGAAATCGACGATTTGGATTTNGCTTTTTAATTGAGAAAGATTTATAACGCTTTATTACACAGCGCACACTCTAAGGAAATCGACGATTTGGATTTCAGTCCGGACTCCAAATATGTAGTTACCATTTCGAAAGATGGTCAAGGCTTAGTGTGGGATCTAGCGAGTATGAAACAACATCACCAACTGAAATGGGCTACACCTGAGGGATCGAAATACCTGTATAAACGTTGCCGTTATGGAACTATTGAAGCGCAACGCGATAAATATCGTCTCTTCTCTATTACTAATCCGCTGGGTAAGGTAGGTAAACAACGTGGTTTCCTACAACAGTGGGACTGCATAAGCGGGCAGTTACGCAGCGCGGTGCAAATTGATGAGAGCTTAGCCTCGTTGGCTGTGCGCGATGATGGTCGTTTCGTGGCGGTGGGCACTATGTTCACTGGCAGTGTTTCTATCTACATTGCCTTCAGTTTACAGGTAATAAAATCAACAAATATTCATTAATAATATTGGAAAATTAATCGCCGTTTATTTATTTGCAGCGCGTTCTCCACATTCCCAATGCGCATTCGATGTTCGTAACCGGTTTACAATTCTTACCCATCACAAACGAGGAGGGACCACCAATTTCAAGTGATACTGAAGCGGCGGTCCTTTCAATATCCGTAGACAATAAAGTGTGCATACACAGTCTGCAGCAACGACGTAAGTGGTTATAAGAAATTCGATTAAAACATTAATATTAAATATGTTCTTTGTTTGTTTTTCTTGCTTTAGGAACCATACCCGCTTGGGTGGCAATAATACTCATCATTGTCGTGCTGTTTGGCGCCTTTGCCTTTTGTTCATATGTAGGCATTTAAAAATACATACAGATTTGTGGCATTTAATTAAGTGGAATGAAAAGCAGTAGGATGACATGAAATTTAGCAACACGTCAACTAACTGAACAATATGTAGGAACATATACACCTGCGTTCAACTATCTAGAAACGAAATTCTAAAAGATATTGGTTGCCAATTATGTTTATTTTTTTATTTTTAATAATTTTCATTTAAAATATACACAGTTTAATCTGTAACAGAAACCACAATAATAAAATTTTCAAAGCTTGCGAAAATTCCAGAAAAAAAAAATTTATCAAACTTCAAAATATTGTCATTAAAATTTCCAAATTTTTGTTCAGAATATTTAGAAAACTTTCGGGTATGCAGTTCTGTAGCCCATTCAATTGTAGTCCAAGAAAGTGCAAGATTCAAGTCGTTAAAAATTACCGTTGATTTTTTAGAATTTTGATCGTGAGTTATATGGAAGAAAATGCGCAACACCCTCCACTAAAAAAAAAATTCTAAAAAATCAACGTTAATTTTTAACGACTTGAGTCTTTCACTTTCTTAGACTACAATTGAAGCTTTGAAAATTTTATTATTTTGGTTTCTGTTACAGATTGGACTATATTTTAAATAAAAATAATAAAAAAGTAACATAATTTGCAAACAATATAATTTTGAAATTCGTTTCTAATTAGTTGAACACAGGTGTATATACATATATATATATATATATATATATATACCGGTAGAGCGTTACTTGATACTATGTGCATACATTTCAAAGTAAGCAGCAAAAATGAAACACAATAGCGTATATTTCTTAACTCCAGTTATCAATAGCCACTTCTCTCTTTGTACAGTTACTTTATTTGCAACTATAAAATTAAGTATATTCATATTCAATTAAGTTTAAGTGCTTTCACTAGTTTGCCTTATCAAAAAGCAGATACCGGAAAAAAGATTTCAAATAAAAAAGCCTGTTTCAGAATATTCTCGATCGGTTCTTAACTTAAGAGAATCTAGTGCGCTTTTGTTTATTTAATTGTAATTATCCGCAGTATTTAAAACTAAGATAAACTAATTCCATGCTTGCGAAAACCACAACCATTTGTAACAAAAAATACGAAAGCGAAATATTTATAGTTAGGTGATTAATTAAAAATAAAAGTATAAAATGTCACCCATTTGTTTATTTACTCCTTATATGAAGACATGTTACATCGATTGTGGTAAAAAGTCAAGATTTCTGCCAAAAACGTTATTGAAATGCGGAAGTAGATCCTTTCAAACAAAAAAAAAAAAAAAAAAAAATATGTAAATAAAATAACTAGACATTGGACGAACTTAAAATAATGACAATACAATACTAAAAAAATGAAATCATACAAAACTTAAACAAAAATCTTATTGACGACTTGAGGGTTTCGCAACTAACAATGAACCGAGGACTATTATAAAAATTCAGAAGTTGTTGTTACTTTGCCTCAGCGCATTGTAAGCGCTGCAATACGACTTCGTGCTTCTTTTGCCAGTTTGTGAGAAAGCTCTCTAAGGCTTTGAATGACCTTTCCTCTGATTTCAGTTGCTTAAGAGCTGCATCACGCTGGTCAGAGAGTATGCTATTATCTACAAGTATTTGGGTAAATCTCTCCCTGTTGAAGTTATGTCGCAAGAAAAAGCTCGAGTCGATGCTTAAACTTCTGGGATAGGGCTTGACTCGTGGTTGATAACGCTGTGAACGCGCTGGCGGTACATATTTTACTTCGGGTTCATTTGAAGCAACGGTAGGTAATTGCTGAACGGGTTTTTTGTCTATAATTTCAATGAAAGGTATCTCTTTGTTTATCAACTCCTGCGGTATTTTTGAGCATAGTTGATCCAGAATCTGAAGAGAATAAATATGCAAGTTAGTGGTTGACCCTATAATGATAGCAGTATTACGTACTAATTTTTGATGCGTTAATAGTTGATTCTTTTGACGCGGTGCTAACAGGCAATGGACTAGCGGATACAAGCGCCAGTCGCTGAGTTTTTGGTCATCTAGTTCTAAACGACGTCTCTCGGCACTAGTAAGATACCAAAAGCGTGTGATTATTGAAATAAAAACTTGTATAAAATCCATTTAAACTTACATATACTTGTTTTTGAAATTGTTAATTCTACGCCGGACCTCCTGAGCGTTCACATGGAACCCATATTCACGCATTCCCTCCGATATAGTACGAAAAATGGGAATGTTTTGCTTTAATGTCGTCACGTCATCGCTGTGCAGCCGCCATAGTTCTACTAAACGCATCTCTTCCCAACTATTCCAGTAACGATGTCGAAGATGCCTTGGTAGGTTTGTCGCGTCATCCTCAGGCGTTGCAGATTGAGTATGGGTTGGCGGTTGGTTCTCATCAACCGTTTCATTGTCGGAATTGCCCATACCTTAATAACGGTACAGCCAACGAAAAATCATAAGATTTTACTTTTCCCCGTAAAATAAATTCCAAATACTTTTACATAGGTAGTAAAAAAAATTAAATGCCAATGAAATCAGGAATGAAACGACACGAGTAAATACAAGTATATACTCGATACTTTTCGATCGATACCTAGGAATTTAGCTATCGATACTTTGGAACCAAGTAAAGTAGAATCTCGAAAATTTTAGCCGAAATTTCCAAGGGTAATTAATTAATTAGGTCGGCCGCTGTGGTGTAGTGGTAAGCAGTGTGCGCTTCCACTCCGCAGCACCTGGGTTCAAACCCTGGTCAAAGCAACATCGCAAAAATATAGAAAAACGTTTTTTTCTTAACAGCGGTCGTCCCTCGGCAGGCAATGGCAAACCTCCGAGTGTATTTCTGCCATGAAAAACAGCTTCTCATTAAAATACAATCGCCGTTCGGAGTCGGCGTAAAACTGTAGGTCCCTCTTTGTGTGACAACTTCAAATCGGAGGAGAAGTTCGGCCAAACACTAACATATGTGTAAGCGCCAATCTATTATTATTATTATTATTAATCGAAACCCGATACTAAGGCAAATTTGGCTTCGACAAATTTTCCTCCACGTTTATTCCGCATATGAAGAAAAGAATAAACGTTCCAATTGCATCACCAACGTCGATCTAAAGCGACTTATACACGGCCCTACTGTTCGAGTGGAAGTTTATTATACGTACTCCGGTTGATACTTTCTTTCGATACTACTTCCCAGTAAAAGTATCGATACCTGCATGGTATCGTTCCATATCTAAATAAAACTGAAGCAAAACAGAGTTGCCGCACCCGAAGTTATTCTTAAAACCTTGTTGCACCAACAAAAATCCTACAAGGACTTCCTAAATTGTTCGGAACCGTCCAAATATATTCAACAATATGTCTGTACTATGATAATAACAAACCATATTTTTTATCATGGTCTGTACCATGATAAAAATATAGTAAGGTAGAACCGCTGAGAGTCACTTTTAAAATTCTTGACGTTTCCAAACAATTTAATTTTTAAATTTACTCACAAACTCACACACACATTTTCATTTTCAATCTCAAGCAACAACAATTTCGAACAATTTCATTTTCTTATTTTCACATTTATATGATTTTAAAATGTTGGCAAACTTCAAAAAAAAATCATGGCCGACAAATTGAGAGAACGGTTATACCTTGCTATGTTTTTATCATGGTCTGTACCATTTTACCCACGGCGCAACAAATAAATTAAAAATTTATTTGAATGAAAATATTGCAACAACTCACTTTATTAATAAATGTATTCGGTTTTTACCGAGTTAATAAAGAAACGCGATTCCTCAGAATTTGAGTACGTGACCAAACAGTCGGCGTTGCCAGTTGGTTTGAACATGTAAAGAATATCTCAAATAAAGAATATCTGATTAATTAGCGGTTATAAAATATATCCAACGAATTATTATTAAATAAAATTTTTGCATACTCTATTTTACATATATACCTTTCAATTGCAAAACTTTCTATTAAAAACCTTCCTTCAGCACACTAAACATAGTTAAAATGCAATTATGTGCATTTTGCTTTTTTGACATTTCCACAACGATTCATAAACGTCAATTTAGCCCCGCTGCGTCTATCTTGCCGACAGTTGTGCAAAAACTAGAAAATTTTATACCGAAAATCTAGCACAAATTGCATTTTGGCAAAAAATACAGAAAATTTACCATTGAAAATCGAGTGTTTAACCCCGGCCTATTCAAATGCTGTCCGAGGAAGAGGCGGGAATGGATTACGATGAGTTGACGTTGAATCCACTGCTAGCCGAAATCGAGGCTGAAACTACTGAGTTGGACTCTAAAAAGGAAAAGCAACGCCGCTACTGGACGGCAAAAGAAGAGCAACGTTTCTTCGAGATTTGGGGTCGCGACAATTGGCGTTTGACTCGGCATGGAAAAAATACAATTTTCTTCGCAAAATGGGCTATTGAGTTGAAGGACCGTTTCGATATTGACGTGAAACAAGAGGAAATACAAGCGAAAGTTAATCAAACGCGCGCAAAGTTCAGGTAAATCGTTGTAAGCGAGAAATATCTGTTTTATGGCTAATTATACATTAGTTCATTCATACAAACCTATATGTACATGCAAATAATTGATAAAAATTAACTTTTTGATACACTTGCAGACAAGTCAAAAAACAGATAGCAGCAGACAAGAATTGCGTACGTTGGAAAAAGTTTGCCATAATTGATAAAATACTTAAGAACCAATATCGCCCAAAAGATGCCTCACCGGTACCGAAGGAGGCGCTGGAAAATAATCGTGATATCGATTTGAGTGAAGTTTCGTCGCCACCGTCACCTTCACGATCGGCACGTCAGTCCTCACCCACAAGTATTACATCGAGTTCCAATACGCAAGAAGCACCTACCAATGCATCGGTGGCGGAAAATAACAATACTGCTGTATCAATAGACGTGCCAGCAAGCACAGAAGATATTGACATAAAAGTTGAGGTAAGCGTCAGTTGATGTTTTACCTTCTAGGAAAGACAAGAAAAATAATATACCTTTTTAATTCCAACATTTAAATTATCTTCCTTGAAGGGTGAATTTCTCGCTGATTCCAGTATAACTACAACACTATTCAATACAACCGCTGAGCTTTTCAGTGACCCTATTGATGAGGTTAAAGCTGAGTTCCCAAGTGAATATCATACTTTCGGCAACTACCCACAGCCAAATCATTTCGAATCCCAGCCACCAACACAGGATGATGATTATGAGGAACCACAATTGCATACACTGCAAACACCACAACAACTTTTGGAGCAGCAGCAACAACAGCAACAACTGCAGGAGCAACAACAATACCAACAGTATCGTCCTCCAGCATCTTCATCAGCACCACCACCTGATACAACTACAGTAAACAACTCACAACATCCGGATCAATTACTACAGCAGCATGCACAACAAAATCCGCAACAAGCCGGGTATGATCATAGCGGCAACTCATACGCAGCGAATCAAATTGCCGCCAATCAGAATCATTACACTTCAAACACTACGCCAGCTGCAGCCACATCATCCACACAACAACAAGCTTCTGACAACCCAGTATATAATAATCAATACGCTGGCAATACTAATCATAACAACACTGCTAGTGCTAGCAGCAGTGCTGCTACAATGCAGCCACCAACGTCAGGGCTAGGTCGCGGTGCACCCGGACAACCTCGACGACGGCGCACGACGCACGTTAATAATATGGTGGTATCAGCGCAGGGTGGTACAGATTCTTTGGAGTCAATGTACCTTAATGAGGTGCGCAAAAAGAATATACTGCTTGCCGAGCAGTTGGAAATCTCACGCAAGCGCATGTTGATAGAAGAGCGTAAGGTGAATCTTTTGGAACGTTTCTTTCCGAAATGCCTGGAAATGCAGGAACAAATACTTGAGAAGCTTAATAACAATACTTAAACCAGTTAAAATTCTGCTATTGAAAGCATGCAACGCAGCAAAATTAAAAGAAAAAAAAAACCTTCATACATATACTATTCAAAATTATTCAAATAAGCTAAGAAATATCCCTGTGTTCAAAAATGTCTCAAGCCAAAGCATCATTCTCTTTTATTTATGAACAATAATTGATGGAAATATCCAATATGCGCAACTCTGTTAAATACCGAATTGGAACTTAGTTACGCAAATAAGACATTTCCTTCAATTATAGTTTAAAAATAAAATGAACTAGTGTTTTGGCTTGATACATTTCTGAAAACAGCTTAAGTTAAAAATGCAGTAAATATTAGTGATCAGAGAAAAGTACTAAATTTCGCAATTGCTAAATATTCTATATTTGTTTAAATGCTGTAAAAATATTTAGAAAGACCTGGCATGAAATCAGCATATATGTATTTTTATTATTTAATCACATCTAAACTGAGCAGTTGTCAAACATACACCTTTTTCTCCTTCAATAGGTCTCTTTTAAACTGACTTGAACAAATGTAATTAAGCTAATTGTTTGTTTAGTTATTCAGATTGAGAAAAAAAAATTTAAAACCCTCCTATTTCGATACCAGTAAGCTTAGATTTTCTAAAATTAATTGCATGTACTAAAGTGTTTGACCTAACATACAAATCTATTTAGTGGCAGTGCTGCTGGATCATTGCGCGTATTGAGTAGCACGCATATTTTCAAAGCAATTAAATTTATATCTCTGAGAATCTTTGTATGAACACGAATTATTTATTTATACTATTACGTAAACTTAAAAATTTCCAAAAAATTACTCTTGTCTCTCATTCTGACAAGCTTACACCCATTTTAAATGTTTGCAGCTTGACTAAATATTTAAATATTTTTTTTAAATAATTTAGTTCGATGCGAGTTTTTTAACGGGAAATTAAAAAAAAAAAAAAAAAATAAAGCTGCTATAGAACAGAAAGAACATATTCAATTACCTACATAATTAATTGTAAAGAGATTCATATTAAAAATTCCTTATGCATCATGTTTAGCACTAATAAAAAAAAATATATATATATGTATGTATCTATATATAAATAAAAATAGGAAAGAAAAGTTGCAAGCAGATATGTAGGCGAACAAACAAATAAAAATAATAAAATAATATAAACACAATGTGGGTAAATGCCGTAAAGTTGGTTACAAAAATAGCATGTCGATATTAAGAAAAGGCGTGAAACTGAAACCGACATACAAACATACAAACATACATATATGTATGTATGTATGTAAGGATAAGTCAAGCTAATGAATACGATTTTTCATTTGTAAAACCACTAAAACACAACAAACTGGCGAAAGAAATCAAGAAATGAAATAAAGTTAAATGATTTTTAATTGTACAAATAATTTTTAAATCATGCAAATTTGCATGGACATTTTACTTTTTTCCGGAGAAAAGTATCATAAACCGGTATCGAATGCATGGAGTTACATATATATATATATCACAGCCGGTTCATTTTTATGTGAAAACGCGCTGAAAGCAACCTCCCCCGCAAAGATGTTAAAATTACTTGTATTTATGTAAATACAAAATAAAAAGTACGTATTTTGAAAATACAAATACTTTTCAAACGACATGTACATACATGTCGTCACCTGAAATACACAAAAGCCGTAACAAACAAACTCTGTTTTTGCATAAAGCAATGTGAGGTGGGGACTTGTAATTTGATGAAATGTATTTCAGGTGACGTTATGAACATGTGATTTCAAAAGTATTTGCAAATGTATTTGTATTTTCAAAATATGTATTATGTAAACAAATACAAGCATTTTTGACATCTCTGCTAACACGTACGTAAGTATGAGGTATTCTTTGTAACCTTTCTCGCCAAAAATGGTTTAGCTATATAAAATCAGGCAAGGTCTTAAAATATGTCGAGCGGCGTTTATGAAAATTCAAAACCGCGGCTCATTTTTAAAAACTTCATTGGATTCACTGCAAAATTGTTATTCGGGGGTTTTTGGCATCGCTGATCACGAATCCGGAGTTATTTATCAAAAATTCAAACACGCAAAGCGGAGCAAGCGTTTTATCAGACATGGTCTTGAGGGTGTGTTCGAGCTACACAATAATTACTGCAATATTAAGTTGCGATCCCGTACGAGTCCGGACTAGTCAGAAATAGTCAGAATCAGTCAGATTTTACTGGAAATCGATCCCGTACTCGGTTCTCTGACTATTGAGAGGAGAAAAAAGAGAGTAAATACCGTTCTCTCTCTGTCAGAAGTTACCAGTTTTATTCCGAGAATTTTTTGCTGGTAAATGTATCAAACGATCAGCTGTAGTGTGTTTGGCAACCAAATTGTAAACAAAAGAAAAGTGCACTCTGCTAATTCATGTTGAAAAATATTTAATTACTTGTTTAAGCGGATTCTAATGAATTTGAAAGTATTTTTGGTTATTTACATGTGCTAGCTGAATGTGTTTACATACAAAATAAGCAAAAATTTACAACCAAAATTTGGAGGTTATGTTGATGTTGACAGAAGTTACCATTTTTTACAAGAAAGCGATCCCGTACTTTTCAATGTTACTCTCTCGCTCTGAGCGAATTTGGGATTGCACCTTTAGTTTTGTTCGCGCCATCGAAAATCCTCTCTGAAATGGAGGAAAACCAAAAATGTGAACGGACAGAAAATTTGCATTCACGTGCAAAAACTGGAAGGAGACAAATCAGCTGACTATGTTCATGTTTTGTTTGTAAACCAAAAGACGTTTATGGTGCCCTCTTATCTTCCCAACACTTCATCTAAGCCCAGATCCCTCAGAAAGTTCAATAGCGACTTCGGGGGTAGAGGCAGTGGATGTGCTCAAGCTGTGGCCACATAGAGCCTAGACTCATCTCACGTCTTTTGCAGACTGCGTCACACTCAGTGAGAATGTGAAGCGGTGTCTCGCTGGTCAAGTCACAGAACCTGCAAAGATCATTAGATCATATCCTCAACTTATATAGGTGGCCCCTTAGTCTGCAGTGTCCTGTAATGATACTTGTTAGAATTCTAAGCCTGTCGTTTGGGATGTCCATTAAGCGTTGGATTCTCTTCTTGTTAAACCTTCCCAGTGTACTATTTGCCCGGCGCATTCCTTCCGAACTGCGCCAGTTTAAATCCCTTAGTGTGTACTTCTCTCTCCTAAGCTCCTCATTTATAGTATTGGGACCTACTCCCATCAAAGACTGTGAGTCAACTGGAGTGATGACTGCCGCCTCTCTAGCGAGACAGTCAGCCACCTCATTACCTTTCACTCTCATATGGCCGGGTACCCACGCTAACATGATGCTATTGTGTCTGCCAAGGGAGTTTAGCTTCTCAATGCACTCAAGGGCCAACGAGGATTTGACTTCATAGGATAGAAGAGAATTGAGTGCCGCCTGACTGTCGCCTGACAGCATTATAATTCTCTCATTTCTGTACCCTCTACTCATGATTGTCTCCGCGCATAGATAGATGGCATATACTTCAGCTTGGAAGATGCTCGAATATTTCCCCCATAGGAACAGAGGTCCTTGTTCTGGTCCCAAGGGAATAACACACGAACTAAAGGCAATTTTTTTCTTAACCGTTTTCTTGAAAATCGACATTTGCTTACTTTTTACCAATCCGAGTAGGCAACCCTTACTACTGAACAGTGGCACATGTCGCACATTTATTGTGATCGGTTTGTGTTGCTTTTATAGGGAATAACGATATTTTTCGTATTGTGTCGTTGTTCAGTAATACCAGTGGACTTATTTTCTGCTGAACACTACACAAGTCGTGCAGTAAAAATTTGATAGAACATTTGATAGACAGAAATTGATAGTCTTTCATAAAAAGTAAAACTGTCGCAGTTATATACGCTAATTCTATATGAAACTCTTTTAGTAGATAATTCAGCGATATGCATGCACGTGAGGGTGGTCCAAAAAAAAAGTAAATCCGGAATTTTAATTAATTAGGATTTTTTTTATACCGAAAAACATGCACCTGTTTTTTTTAGAATTTTTCAAAATAAATATAACACCAATTTATCTGACCTTTGACTTCGAATGAATCTTTTTGCGGATGTGGAATCGATGGAACTTTTTCACATTTCGTTTATAAAGGCGTTCCCAACATTCGTACCAAATTTCAGCTCAATGCGAATTATTGTAAGCTTACCCCTATTTACTAAGCTGACTTGACTTGGCTAAAATATATGTATATTTTTAATTTCTTTTAAATCTCTCAAAAAACAAAAATAACCTAAATGCTAAATATATCAAAATATAAGTACATACTGCGGCAAGCTATCTTAAAAAAAATGCCAAAAAATGGCCTTTTGAAAAAAATTTTGTAAAAAAAAAAACTTTAAAAGCGGCAGATCGATGGAACATTACCATAGCATCGAGTAGATATATAATAATTATTTTCAAATACCCATTAAAATTCGAGTAAGAACAAAAAAAATTTCGATTGGTGAGAATCGAAAATTGTTGAGTAATTTTTCAAAAGTGCATGAAACATGTAATTTTGATGATATCGACAAATAAGAAAATACGTATGCGCTTATTTTCCAAGTACATAGAATAATATACTAAAAATTCAAGGGATTCGGAGAGATAGGTGCAGTCGGTTTGCATGATTTGAGATGGAATTGGTCCCACATAAAATACATGGAAAACTTAAGTGCTTTAAGCGACTTCTAAAATTTTATTTTTTTTTCGAAAAGCACGGATATCTTTTTTCGACATCGATTAATCCTAGGGGGTGGGAGCATTAAAATTCCGACTTTACATTTTAACGTGCATTTTTGGACCACCCTACTGCACATATGTACATATTTATCGTCGCTTGGCGCATACAAATTTAATAGTGAATAATTATAGTAGAAGTTCGAAATATGCGTTGAGTTAGAAAACCATTCAAATGTTTTAAAGAAAATAAGTTTCGTTGCTCTTTTGTGAAATTTTTTGACTTTCTTATACCTGCTATTGCATTCGCCGGATACGAGCTATGATATGTACATATTTACGGAGAAAAAACAATAAAGTGATTGGCATGAAGAATTTGAGAGCAATTTTTTGACAAGCGTTCAAATCAGAAAGGCAAGCAAATGCTCGCGAGATAAGCATGGACATAATGGGAAGGCATCAACAAGACATGCATCTCATTTTTCGTTCGGGATACATATGTATGTATGTACATATGTATGTATGTGTCTAATCAAAATTGAAATGGCATGTACGTTTCATTGCTCTCGAGGGCTTTATGATCGTTGTTGGCCTCAATCAAATGTCAAAGTGTCAGTATGCGTTAAGAGCACTGAATTACGATCGCTTTTGTCTAGATCACTGCTGCTACAATATTAAAAGAATGGTAAATATTTTACTATATTACATGCGTATGTACATTTCTATTTTATTTACCTGGTGTATTCGAATTTCAATAAAATCCGGCAGTGTTGCTTTTTATGAAAGCGCAACACATTCTACGCAAAATTTGGAACGTTTATGCCCACATCGCGAGTTCGATGAAAAAAATGTTTACAATCGGTTGGTCTTCACTAGCCGGTCAAAAGCAATACATATAGTATATGTACAAGTTTTTACTGTCAAATTTCTACAATATCAAGAAAACAACAAGCTTGAAATATTGAGGTAATTATTAGCAGGGCTGCAGCCAACCGGTTTGAGCCTTTGCTTTTTGAGCCAGGCTTCGAACCGTACCACGAACGCAAACGTTTTTATTTTGAAATGCCACTACCGAACCAAAAAACAAAATTATTCGATTCGGTTCAAAATTAAAAACCACTAAGGGCCATTTTCACCATCTCTGGTTAACACTAATCCCCAGTTAAATATCCTTACCGACGGTACTGACTCCATTCATTTAACATTGGGTCGGTAACGTCGGTGACAATGGTTATCTGGGGACTAGTGTTAACCAGAGATGGTGAAAACGGCCCTAAGGGCCGGTTGTTCAATGTTATCACTACCACTGCACTATCGACAATTGCGGCATCATGCATATAACATATGATCGATAAAGCAGTCATTGTATTTAACCGGAGCTTCTACGTCCGATTTGTGTTAACCAGACATTGAACAACCGGCCCTAAAACATTTTTCAAGTTTTGAAACACAACTTTACCTAAGAATGCAACCCTTATGGCAACTCCGTGAGTTGTAATTTCTTTCCGAATAAAATATGTATTTTCGTTTGAGCTAGGGCGTTTTTGGACCGAATTCGGAGACAAGGGTGTTTTCAATAAAATTCTGAAATTGGGCGTTCTGCAATCAAATTCTGAAGTAGGGCAATCTTGAGAAGTTTTCTGAGATAGGGCATTTTCGAACTGGCTGCCGCGATAGGTCGATCTTCCACTCAGACATCGATATGGTATAACAAATTATTGTGACAAAAATGACGTATATGTTAGATAGGTTTTTTCCTATCCAAATGTTTTCAATTAGGAAAAATGCCAAATCGAGGACCACGCACAGTGTGGCGGAGTCCCGAATAGCTGATATAAATGCCACGATTTAGGTACCTTAATGGCTTTTCAATATCATTGGGTTGGATAGGCAATTCCTTGCGGTGCACATAAGTCAGTCTTGAAGACAGGGCCGCAAAATTAGTTTCTTTCACAAAGAATCTGAGGCAAACGGAATGTGGTATTAGAAGTGAAACCATTTTCGGAGAAATTTAACACTTTGAATTGTGTAAAGTGGGATCTTTTTCTGAAAGTAAGTACAATAGCCTTAAATGTATATAAAGTTATTTAAGAAGTAATTAAAATTATTATAGCTAATTGTTTAAACTTATAAAATTTAAACAATTTAAAAAAATATTTTATGATAGATTAATAAAGAAGTTATATAATTTCGCATAATTCCGTGGTTTAGTTTATGAGTAGTTGTGTATGCGATTATTGCAATTATATATTTACATTCCAAAAATCAAGGACGGTAAGTCAAAGTTTTATTATTTTCAAAAATATTTGCCCTACGACCTGAATAGCCTAATTAAGGGAGTTGTTTTCTTAGTAAAAAATATAAGGAACTGTTATCGGTGTCCATTAATGTTAAAGCGCTATTATTATTGGTTCATTAAATTAATAGCAGTGTGGTGTGTTTTCATAAATGCTTGGTTCCGAATAAATTTACTTATTATTTCTATATAATTATGTTAGCGTGGGCCGAAAATCCGTTTATTTTTTTTTAGAATTTTGATTGGTAATAGCAAAACTATGATTTATTATGCTTTAAAAACAATCTGTGTGAAAGATGACAATTTTTGGTCAATATCTTAGGCTCGCCCATGTCCATCAAAGTTGAATGTGCTCAAAAAATAAAAATTAATAAATACATTATTAATTAATAAATTTTTTTTTACTAAAAATTACCAATCAAAATTTAAAAAAAGCGGTATTTCGGCCCACGCTAATGTATGTATGTATGTATGTATGTATGTATGTACATATGTACATCTGCTCACTTGAACTTTGCTCTGTGAACTATAAATAAACTCAAATCTGATACAGAGTTAGATCGATGATTTCGAAACCTTGTCTTAGACCAATAAAAGCATTTTGTGAGTAGACTTTCATTTACTTGGAATTTTGGCATTCACATTGATGTTATCAAAACCTTTACTCAGTGAACAGTGGCCCAAAAAATGTGATTGTTCAAGAAGTTGTTTTCAGTAAAATCTTCTTCCAGAAAAATTCTTGAAAAAGTGCCCTTTCAGTCGCATGACTAATTACAATTCCTTTTCCTCCTTCGAACTATGATATGGAGAAAGTAACTGATAAACATTTAATTTAATATTTAATATCCGTGAAATTTTTGCTGCCCATCTCTCTCTCTTCCTACCACTGTCTATTGATAAGGTTCAATGAATTGAAGTGAAAAGCAGAGAAGTAAACAATTGCACTGCGACCGTTAATTGTTTAATGCGGTTTTCTACATGATGACACTGGCCTTCATTTGCAGTTGAGCAGAGCAGTAAGGAAATAATATTTATGCACTCACATCTGCATGTTTGCGAGATCCATAGCGTGTGAAGAAGAGCGTATGAAAATTTAATAACAAACTTAAATGAGAATGTAAATGCACATATGTATGTAATACCTCTAAATAATCGAATAAACAAAAGTGAGCTCGAATTCGGGTGAAATAGTAGTAGTAGTAGTACATTTTTTGTTGTTATGGTTTAAAAAGTGAAGTATTAATGGCACTTCCTATTTTCGAAAAATCGCAATACAAGAAAATTTTTATTAACTGAGGTATTAAAGGTGCCAAATTTTCATGTCGAAATTCGAATCAATTTCAGTATTATTATTTTATTCTCTAAAAAAAACAGTTACTTTTAGGCCATCCATATTTAACTTTGCGTTATTCATATAGCGATTGGCATAATGATAAGTTATAAGTTAGTTTACACTACATATTTATTTTCTTTCAAACCAATTTTAACAATATTTTTATATAAAAATATAGTTCATTCTATATCGACGGCTGAGAAGAAGACCGACCTATCTCGGCAGCTGGTTCGGAAGCGCCCTATTTCATAATTTTCTTCAAGAACGCCCTACCTCAGAATTTGATTGAAGAACGACCTATCTCAAAACTTGGTTGAAGAACAACCTAACTCAGCAACTGGTTCAAGAACGCTTTATCTAAAGGTTAATTCAATATATCCGCAGCTCAAATACTTTCGCTTGATACCCATAGTTTAGTTTATGTTATCGATTTAAATGAATTAAATTTTCCAAATAGGTGGCAACCCGCTTCAAAAATATTTTCGGCAGTAAATTTTCTTAAACCTACTTAGTTTGATGCCTGTATTGTAATATTTCATTTGTTTTATTAATTTTATTTAATTTGCAACTCTCCTCAAAAATATTTTCGGTAGTAAATTTTTCCAACAATTTTAGTTTAATACCCATATAAGGTGGCAACCTTTCACACAAATATTTTCGGCTATAAGCCTTTTTAAAACTCCTTTTATTTACAGTCATACTTCAATATTTACTTTAACTTGTTAATTTACTTTATCTGAAATTTACAAACAGGTGGCAACTCTAAGTTTTTTTTCTATATTTTAAGTTAGACCTAAAGCAATGCATCGGTGGAAACTGCTTTCAATTCCATGCATTAGCTGTTGAGTAAGGCGCGTACAAACATACAAACAGACAGACGGATAAACATTTTAAAAACTGTTGTTCTGACTTTCTGTTGCTCTAAAAAATGCCAAAACAACGCAATTTTGTAGTCACTTCCAACTTGTAATTTATTATGCTGGAATTGATTGGACTGAAAAGTAAAAATCCTGAATAAAAAGTGCAAAATTTTGATAGATTTTTGTTGCAGTTTGAAACTTAGATTTATATAATCTTTTTTATAGAATGACCTTTGTATTTATAAAAATATTTATAATTAGTTTGAAGGAAAATGAAAGGTAAAACTTATTAATACCTTATCATTTTGTCACTCACTATATGCCAATGTCTTAAATTTTTTATTGGAGATAAAGTTTGTTTCTGAATCGTCTTTGATTTACTCATCGATTTTTTGATGTTCGAAAGTATATTAATGATCAAGATTTTTTATTGAAAACACCACATGTTTAGAATAAGAGCATAGACGAAGTTTAAAACCTGGAAATATAAAATAGATAATTTCATTATTTGTTAATAACTCAGTTAAAATGACTGAATAGTTAATTAAAACCAAGAACCTATTTTAAGCGCCAGTCCATGGTGTAACTTTGGTTAGGTTAAATCTGATTAAAACTTAGCTTAGACGCTCGAGCTAGCTGGTTAACTGAGTGCTCCATAAAAAAATTTAAGAGCTAATGGAATCGAATGAGTTAAAGAAAGTAAATAAGTAAATTAGAAATGCTGATTTGCATGCCAATCAAAAAAGCAAATAATGGGATCTCTGTTTTTTGAAGAGTAACTATTTCATGTGGCCGGCACGTTGACTGCTTGACGAGAGAGTTACCACGTCAAATATTTGCATCTGCAGTGGGCTCTCGATCAACTCGATTGCTCACCTGCGCCGACAGCGCTGATTTGCTGCCTACGAGCTAGCAGTTGGCGCAGTTGGCGTTGTCGACGTCTGGCAGGCCAATTGGGTGGCTGGCTGATCGTGGCTTATCATTTCAGAGTGCTGTTGCGGCCTGTTGGAGCACAGTTGAGCGGTGGCAGTCAAGTGCAACGGTTGTGTGGTGCGCGCAAAGTAAGACTCGTGAAATTTAGGGGAGACAAAAAGTGGGTACCAGGCATCGTCGGTGTTATTGGCCGTTGTGTTTGTTGCTGTTGTTGTTGGCGTGCTTAAGCGCGCTTCGCATAATAATTGATTTTATTTTATTGACGTAATTTTTTTTTATTCACTATTCGTTCGCAAAATACCTACAATACAAACAAAATTTACATAAAATTAAAATTCAAAGAGTTCAGTGCACGCTCGCTTACACGCCGAGTGATTTATTTCGATAAATGAAAACGTTAATTGCAAACAAGAAATAATATCAATTGAAAGCTTGGAGGAAAAAACTCAACAAAGAAAAACTAATATGATTTGGAAAACGCATTTTTTATTTGCGCTGTTGGCGCTTATAAGTACGACACAGGCGCGTCATCTTGGGGATGCACCGCGCGATGCGAGCGAAAAAGTACCTTGGGAATTGAATGAGGCGCTATCGGCCAGCGGACGCTTGCGTAGTTTCAACGGAAGTTGGATTAATGGTAAATTGATTTTCAGTTTTTACATTTGAAATAAAAATTTGTGTGTTTAAATGGGCTTTGCGTGTTTGTTGGCAGTCAATTTGATTTGTCTTTCAGTTACATAAAATGAAAACATATTTCGAGTTGAGGGCAAGTAATGAAATTGTTGATATTTTTGTGGAAAAATTTATTCAATTCTGTTTAATTAGTCACTTTAATTTCTTTGCCACTTTCAGCCAACACTTTTATACACATACACTAGGGTGGTCCTTAAGATATCTACATAATAGACATGCCTTTTTTGTTTTACAAACAGAATAAAGAGATCCACGAAATTTTTAAAATTAAAAAAACATTTGTTAGGAGTTGCTACCACGGGTTGAAAAATTTATTATTTTTTTTTTCAAATCGCAAAAATCCGAAAAAAATTTGACTTTGCATAGTTATAACTCAGCGTGTTTATGAATTTATATGAAAAAGATTCAATAACATGTAAGATTTATCAGAATTTAAGTAAAGATTTTTTTTCGAATTTTCGCGATTAAAAAGAAAAATAAATAAACTTTTTTCAAACGTACGTAGCGACGCCTAAAGATTTTGAAATTTTCGTGGATGTCTTCAATTTGTAGAACAAAAGTTTTATGTTAATATTTTTAAGGTTCACCCTAATGTGTATATATGTATATGTGTGATTATGTGTTTGTACTCTATAATCTTACCATTTCATCTAATCTTTCACACGTTCATAAGTTTATATAAAAAATGTTTAGATGCAATAATTTTAACTATGTTTTGTATAATTTAGGACCAATAAAATTTTATCGATACGTGCATGAATAAGCTAGTTAGATTATACTGCACAAAAATTTTAAATGACTATAATTTTTTAATGTTCCACCAGTCCGCGACAAAATGATAGTACTTTCAAATTTTGAAGAGACTTGACTATTTTGGTTTTTTAATTTTCAATATTTCTTGTATAAAAGTATAGCTCATTCTGTAAAAAAAAACCATATATATAAAGGCTAGCTAGTACCAGGCCAAGTGATAGAGAGAACAAAGATAACGGACAGACTTAAAAGAGAAGTGACAACTAATACTACTGCAATCGGTCCGATACTTTTCACGCTGTATAAGATTCTTCAGTACATAATAAGTTTTGTTTGCTCATCAGTTTTCGTATAGTGGAAGAGTCATTCAAATTCTTTAATAGCTGATTGCTGTGAGTATACATACGGTGATGGGACATTTAAGCAATTTTGTCTGCTTTTGTTTAATCAAAGCTTGATATTTTTTATGCAAGTATAGCCCGTTATCTAACAAAAAAATTTACAAATTTTCATCAAAATTTCAAACTTTCTAATAAAAGTTTTTGGAAAAAATTTTGTCATGTTGTTTTTTTGCTAAAACAACCCGCAGATTTTTGATAATTTGTTTTATCGACGGTGCTTCACTTTTTTTCCAATTAAAAAAAAAAAAAAAAAAAATTGTCGAACATACTTTGTTTGGAAGAAAGATTGTGACACCGTTAGCAAAAAGCATAGAACTCATCTCATTCAACACTTTTTGTGTGATTGAACTTGAAAAATAGCTTAGCTGACATTCACCTAATTTAGCCTCATTAATTTTCATGGTGAATTGCGTTGGTGAACTGGATTTAGGCGATTACTCTGCGAAGCATGGATAAGTATTAGCTAACACCAAAAGCATAGTGAATACCCTATAGGAAATCTACCACGTACCAAGCAGGTGCGCTTTAAGAGAGTTAAAAAAAACTAGCTTCATCAATTCTATTTTGATGCAAGCAACTGTAGAATTTTACACAACGATGTCGTATGAAGTGGCAATTGTCAGCTGCAGCATAACTTTATGATATTAGCAACAGTATCATGGTGAAATTTTAGAAAAAAGCAACAGTCTGAGCAGTAGAAGTACCCGTAAGTTAAGCAGCTATTTCGAAGATTACCACATATCCGAATAAAATTTTTTGCCTTAATTCGGTGTTATATCAGCAGACAGTCCCTGACTGAATTATACCTCGGATTTGTCGAAATTGAAATGAAAATTTATTTCGCCAGGTATGATTTCTCTGACAGGGCCTGCATGCATTTATAATGAAGAAATGAAAGTCCGACCTTTCGACGTTAATCGAATTTTAGCAGCTTAAATCAGTATATCATTGGTTTAGTAGGCCAAAACGGCATTTAACTCGAATTTTTCATTGAAATTCGTGTACAAATGTTAAGCCTTGAGTCAGCTCCTTATCGACTATCAGATTGCAAAATTATAAAAATTAAAAAAAAAATATACCTACTTTGGCAGGCACGTAGCATATGTTCTTTTTCCAATTACGAATAAAAATATATAACTCAATTTAGTAGGCCATAAAATTACCAGTCATATAGCTGAGTTATTTGAATAGTATGCCATCTTATCGATTTCTAATCAGTGAAGAGAAATGACCATTTCCGTAGTTCTTTTAGATTGAGCAACTACTTATTCACTGAAAATTCCGATTGGAAAGAAGCAGAGTTTTTTTTTTTTACCACAAATCGATGAAAGTATCAATTACAATAAAAATTAATAACTAATTAAACAAAAAAACACTTTCAGATGCTGAATTCGCCTATCGAGCAGCTGATGGCTATCTTTACAAATATAATGTGGCTACGCTGAATCTGTCGTTGATTTTGCCACCAGCTATATTTGTGAGTATAGTCCACATCCTAAAATCTGCAAACTATCTTTCACTAAATTTATTTTTGCTACACAGGAAGTGTATCCTTCCGATTTGACAATCACCTTCTCGCCAGACAACACCAAGTTGCTCATACGCTACGACGTCGAACAACTTTTCAGGCATTCGGTTATCGCTAAATACTCGCTACTGGACATTGAAACGAGGTAAATAGATAATATTTTTTTTTTTTATAAGAGAAATTTATTTTACTACAAGCGCTTCTTCCACCCAGAAATGAGACGAAGATCCATGGCGGTGAGAAGCTGCAGTTTTGCAGCTGGTCTCCTTCGAAAAATCGTCTCGCCTATGTCTACGATAATAATGTTCATGTTCATTATGAAGACGATGAGGAATTGCAGCTTACCAGCGATGGTGTCACAGGCGTCATATACAACGGCATACCCGATTGGGTATACGAAGAAGAGGTGCTCTCCAGCGGCAGCGCCGCGTGGTGGTCTAAAGATGGCACTTATTTGATCAGCGGCTACTTCAACGATGTCGACGTGAAGACATTCAAGTATCAAGTGTACGAAGATAAATATGTGAATAACTCATTGCTTGAATATCAATATCCAGAAGAGCTCGAACTGAAATACCCCAAAGTGGGCACGCCCAATCCTCTGGTGGCATTGCGTCTTTTCAATGTGGACACTAAACAGCTGCAGCCGGTTAACATAACAGCACCGGTGGAGGTGGTCACAGCTGATCATGTCTTACAGAACGTTGTGTGGATCAACGGCACCCGCGTGTTGTTGGTTTGGCTGAATCGTCGTCAAAATTTGGCTTCATTCCAGGAGTGCACGGTGGATGGTGTTTGCCGTGAGGTGACACGTTTGCAAGAACCCGACGGTTGGATAATGCTCAGCACACCCACTTGTGAGGAAAGCAGTTGCATATTCACCTACTGGATTGATGATTGGGTTCAGGTGTGGAACTTGAACTTGACAACGGGCAAGAACGAATGGATTTCGCGTGGAAACTTTACAGTGTTGCAGGTTTACTTCTATGTTGCGGCTGCCGATGAGCTGTAAGCGAACCTAGAGGTGTAATAACTGAAGTGGTATGCTAATGCGTGTGCATTTATTTTTAGCTACTATCAGGCTACTTTGAAGGATCAACCCTTCCAACAGCATGTCTTCCGCAACAATGACTGCTTAAGCTGTGATTTGCGCGATACCGACGGCAATGTCTGCCGCTCTGCTGGTGTCTCTTTTAGCACGAATCGGACTTACTATATTTTGGCCTGCAATGGACCCGGCCCTTCGGTTATAAGAATTTTCGAAAGACAGGTAAACTAAGCCTTGATGGTAGGACTTTAATAGCACAGAGTGAGGCCTAAGTTATATTTTTTAAATCACATTAAAGATACGGTATCCGAAGGATGTCATCGGCACGGATCTAATCCGATTCGTACTGCCATATCAAGCGAGTGAGAGGGATTAACCTCGTGCCAATGGCCTCCCTCCGATGCATGCCTATTGCGGTCCGACATATTTTATTCGCACGAATCTAATTCTTCACACTCGCTGCTTATGACAATCCGAACAGTATAAGATCCATGCGGATGGCACCCGTCGGATACCGTAAAAGGCATGATTAACATTTTAACTTTGCTTCGAAGTACTTTCTGAAGGACAAGTAAGAGATGAGAGTTCGAGGAAGTTTTTACCTGGTAGAGCTACTTTTACGTGGCACTACAGAGCACTTCTACAGCAGCATATAACGCCATGCTAAATATAACACCGTCCGAGTGTTTCGAGTTTTGTAATCAGCGACTCAAAGAACCTTTGGATAAAAAATCGGTCCCACTAAAGAAAAGGGACTTCCGGTCAGTACAACCCATATCCGGGCGAAACCGGAAGTCGGTAATGTGACGAAAAGATAGAGCATCCCCGATTTGGTAGGTCATATTTTTGCGTTTTTCATTAAAAAATATTTCTCTCCATTTTAGAGCGGGTGGACGGGTGGTCTAATAAACCCTGTATACTAGGTTAAATCATATAAATGAAAATTTAAACAAATTATCATTGCTGCATTGAAATCGTAATTAATTTTTGTCCCAAATAATGATTTGATTTTCCTTGAGATTTCCTGGAATTTATGTCATCAATAAACTTCCATGCAAGTTATGTCTGATCTGCGTGGAAATTATGTCTAAAAAAACTTTCACGGGCCCATGGAAGTTATGCCCGTGGAAGTTATGTCGATTTGACCAATATTTGTACTAGGTCCAAATGATATTGCAGGAAATTCGTCACCGACCGACTCGTCGAAAAACAGAGTGGAGCGCCAATTGCGGACTACTTCTGAGAAAAAAATAGTACTCGACCAGAAAGGCCTTGGTCGAGGACCGTAGATAGTTGAGAAACCTGCAACTTAGGCAATGCGCAATTCGGTTTCTGGCCGGTATAAGTAGAAAAGTCTGATAAAACCTCTTCTTTCTTTTCTTCTCTTTCAGACTAATCGCGAAATTTCTGTTTGGGAGAATAACAACGGATTCCGTGAATACTTTGCCAATAAGCTGTTTCCTAACAGTACCTACTTGAACGTCTCACTCCCCGATGGCTCTTTCGCAGCTGTGAAGTTACAATTTCCACCGAATTTTGATCAAACCAAAAAATATCCAATGATTGTTAATGTCTATGGCGGTCCCAACTCAGTGCGCGTTACAAGCGCTTTTAGCACAGGCTTCAATCTATTTGTTACCACCAATCGTGAGGTAATCTATGCGTTTATTGACGGACGCGGCACTGGCAATAAGGGAAAGAAGTTACTCTTCAGTGTCAATAACCATTTGGGCGATTTGGAGGCACAAGATCAGATCTTTGTGACCAAATACCTGCAGACTCTATATCCATTTGTCGATGGCGAACGTGTTGGTATTTGGGGTTGGAGTTATGGTGGTTATATGACATTGAAAACTTTGGAGTATGATACCAACAATGTGTTCCAGTGTGGTGTAAGTGTGGCGCCAGTTACCTCGTGGTTGTACTATGGTGAGTAGATTACAACGATTCTTGAACATATAAATGAATATTCAATATTAGACACCATCTACACTGAGCGTTATATGGGTTTGCCAACGGAGGAAGATAACTTGGCCGGCTATGTGAATAGTAGCGTGTTTCGCTCGCTCGATACCTTCAACATTCATGACCTTCTGCTGATCCATGGCACTGCCGATGATAATGTACATTACCAGAACTCACTGCTATTAGCTAAGAAGTTGCAAACAGCTAATATTCCTTTTGACGAGATGGTGAGTTGGAATTATACAGTTGAACAAAAGTATACTTGAAACATTTCATTAATTTTTCTGACATCTAATTTTCAGTCCTACACCGATGAAAACCATTCGATTAGCAGCTTTTTACCGCATCTCTACAATACGATTGATAACTTCTTCATTAGCTGTTTAAATTTGCATGTGCGTGATGAAGATGCAAGTGAGTCTGATTCAAGTAAATGAAATAAAATTAAATGAGACTGGAATTCAAATGAATGACGACATACATACATATGTAATTAGTCGAAGTTAATATTAGTTAATTAATAATATTGCCAATGACTTTTCTTAATACTAATTTAAATGTACTTCAAAACAATTTCGTTTAGTTAATAAAAAATATTTAAGTAAATAAAAGTTAAAAAAATATTTCCTTGTGCAGACCTTGAACTTGAAGCTCAGCCAAGTTATTATGACGATAATTCATAGGAGCTCTCGTTTAGTAAAACGAAGCCTTCTTCTTTCCGGAGGGGAAAAAAGGAAGCAACATTGGTGAAACAGCGAAATAGCTTACCCAAGCACGGATAATAGAAAGCTCTTTAACTAAGCTTAATACCTTCTGAACGGCTCAAACCATTTCATAAAAGTAATTCTGTTGTGTTGGTAAAGAATACTCTCAGCCAAGTTGCACCCACGTTGGCAATCAGTTGCCAGACTGGCATTTACTTTCTAGGGGGAACTACAGTACCTAACTTATCGGAAGACTTTATTATAAGTTAGATGGCATCTTTACAACCGTAATTTATGAAGCTTGTATTAACGTGGCCTCATTACCAATGTGTGGCGTAAGTGCTTACCATGCCTCAAGAAGGACTTTAGATTATAAGCCTCACTTTTCTCTCTATAAAAACTCGTGAATAAATTATTGGCTTCGTAGATCAGACAATTTTTAAATAAAAGAGCTTTCTCACTGCTAACAGGCCTACTGAAAAGGCAGTTTTGTAGTAACTGTACTGAATCCTATTGTGACTTACATTGAGAAAGCTTTGGGTATCTATAACAAAGCTTCGGGATGCTTTTTGATATTGAATACGGTTTCAAAAACGTTACTCCTGATGCTAAATATTATCAATGCCCTACTACAAGTAGACATTTCTAAATTCATTAGTCTTTTTCTTGGCAATAGAACTTAATGTGCGGAGGTGCTCCTTCCAGCAGTCAACAGATAACATCTTCTATGTTAACTACTGGTGCGCTACCTTTCATGCCAACTAAAGCTCTGCAAAATGTACCTGATATTGTCCTTACTGCTCTTTATGGTAAAATGCCAGCGAATAGTAATGCAGCCAGGCTAAATATTCTAAATGTTTACGGCGAATCCATACTGTCGCAGCTAAATACCTGTCGTGACGATAAGGAAATCGAGAGCAGCAAACGCTTTCTTTGTCACCGACTCGGTCCGCGAACTATACCACTTTATTATTAGATAAACTAACTTGCTCTGAATCAACATTGTGCCAAATAAACGGTACCATAGCCGGCTCGTTAGGCCTAAGTGTGCCTAGATCAGGGACCTGGATGAGAACAGCTACTACAACCCAACCCAATCTAACCAAATGGCGTTCTCCATTTTTGGATATATCCTTTAGTTTCCGAAATTTTGATCACATTTTGTCGTATTTCATACAAAGTGGCTGCCAAATTGTGGACAAATGACGCTTGCGACAAAATTTTACTAAAGAAAATCCTTCATAAACTCTAAACTAATTAACATTAAACATTAAAAATTAAATAATTTAATAATTTTGTGAACCAGTAGCATTTTCAGAGACTTTGGAGAAAATCTATCTTCGCGTTTTTTGAGAAATTGCATTCCAAACTTCAATCGCGATTTCCCACAACCTACCGAAATCAACATACGACAATCTTTTACCCAGGCGACGATGTACATATGTAGGTAGTATTTATTCAGCTATGCAGATTATTATGCAATTAAAGTAAAACCCATATGACGCCGGTTTTCATTCGACAACACTAGCGCGAAACCTGTGAATTTATTTGTTAGCTGGCTACTCTTATATAAACATACCTGCTTGCTCAAATTCTTTATGCAACACCATTCATTGCCATTTTCCATTAAATGTTGCTGGCAAACAATAACTTTTTAAGCTTCACTATAGACTCAAGCCATAAAGAGCTTTCGTTGAATTCCGTCCTCATTTATTTTTTTTTTTTATGCAGCCATACATTTGAATTCCTGCGGAAAACTAAAGGCATGCATTGTTGCACTTACACAACAGTGCTGATTTTTCAAAGTCCACTAAAAGTCATTTCAAGTTCTTAAAAAGCGGTAATAGCTTTTCCGGTAGTAAGTTATAACTCCATAAATATGTGCGATCATGGAAATCCTTAGCATATGTTTGTGTGTATACATGTATTCAATAACTGTGATTTAATAAGTTCAATGTTATATGTATGTACTTATGTATCACAGAAGCCTTTTAGTAAACTTTGAAGTGTTGGAGAAAAAAAAAAAACGTGTCATTGTGCTGTCTGCAATCTATCGATAACCATTGGGACCACCATCTCCACTGTTCTTTGTTGCTGTGGATTGTTGTGCCATGCAACTTGCAGCTAATCTTACACTTTCTTTATTTGCTCCTCCTTGTATCCTGTATTTGTATACAAACACAGGTAATACATACATATACAACTATGCACAAATGCGGTATCTGGATAGCCTTTCACATCCGCTTATGACATGCCTTGCAAGTTTTTATGAACATACATATGTACATACGTATGTATATGTATATGTCTATGTCCTTGATCTGCAACCTTTGAATGGTTTTCTTACACGCTGTCTTGGATTGTTCAATGGCAATATTTTACACTACATAGTTCAATAGTTTTATTGTTCTTTTGTTGCTAACATATTGGTGCTTTTTGCTGTGGTGTGGGCGTTCCTAAGAACTTGAACGCCTTATCAGCAATGCGACCCACACACAACAATTACCAAAGTTTTTCAATATCAAGTTCAAGTAAAAATGAAAATAAATACAATCATTGAATGCTTTGCTAACTAAGCGGAGGTTAAGCGATGTTGGCTGCGGTGGGCTGCCAACACCGCTGTCACCAGCATTTTATTAATGCATCCATGTATGTACATATGTATGTATGTATTTATGTGTCTATGTGTATGCATGTAGGTATAGTTTTGAATGCAGAATACGCAATAAGTTGACTCAGTCTATAAGGCTACATTTAAAATTAATAAATCCTCTAGAAACTAGATTGTTTGTATGAAATTTTTAAGAAAATAGGCAAAAAATTATATGACTACTCTCCCTGGTTTGAAAGCTTATTATTTTCAGCCATGTATGCCAAGTAGCGCGTCGCTGGTAATTAGAATAATTTCCTTTGGATGGAGATCGACCAGGGCAGACCAGAATATTCTATACTTATGAATACAGGCAGTTATTTATTAATGAATTTCAAAAGCACAAATGAAATACTCTGTCTATTTAGTAGAGCTGGCAAACTATCGATAGTTCGAGCCATCGATAGTTTCCGATACTGTTGCTCAAAAACATCGATAGTTTTTCGATAGTATCGGTTTAATATAAGAGTGGAGCTCCACACCAAATGTTTGCGGTTTTTCAGGCCTTCAGCACTTAATTCAGCTTAACAGTCCTGGAGTTCTGCTCTACTAACTAGGGCTAATTCGAATAGGCTCTGAAAAATTAATTGATCAATGAATTTGAATAAAATTATCATAACTTCATTAAACATTTTTTTGAGAACACATTTTCAAACCTACTTCTTTTATCTCCCCATACACCATACAAGCCAGACTCGTCCAAGCAGATAATTATAGTTTTTTTTTTTAAGCTTTTATTTAACTTGCTCTGTATGTACGTATGTATGTATGTATGTATGTATGTATGTATGTATGTAAGTAGGTTTGTTAGGGGTAAATCTTGCTATAAATTTTTGACCAACTTCCCGATGACCTAGAGACTTGAAACTTCACAGTCGGCTCATAACCAGACAATGCAATACGAAAAACGAGTTAATCCGATAGGTGGTGCAGGAGTCGAGATACTTGAAAAACCAGTATTTATGGTCCGATTTCGTTCATGTTTGGAAAGCTTGCTTTAAAAATAATTGTTTTTACTATTGACTTATTTCGGTTCATATTGTAAAAAGGTTTGGTCCTCTTCCATTTTTCTTTCCAATATCCTTACTCGATGAAAATTGTAATGCGAATGAGGCAATTTTGCCACACAACAAAAGCAGTTTGATCAAACTTCAACAAAGCGGCCAGAAGATCAAAAAAATTTGCTGGTCAAACCTTGAAGCAAATCACTTGTTCGGTGTACTTCACCCTTAAGAAGCCAAACAGGCAATTTGATACATCTTTGCCTAATTAGATATCTGCCAAATAAACGCTTTGATATGTATAAAATCAATTAATTACTAGACAAGGGAGAAAAAAAAAACAAAATGCCCACAAAAGACGACAAGAAGAACTATCGTCAGACGGAAACCATCGATAGTCGTGTCGTTAGTATCGATCGTTTGCCAGTCCTACTATGTAGTATTTCTTATTTTGAAACTCCTTTTTCAATCCTAATTAGAAACACTGCATGTTTTTACTTATTAAGATCAAAAAAGTCATATGTACCTACATACATATGTACATATGTAGTTCAAACATTTACATATCGATGTTTTGAAGATAGTCATAGCATTGGACTTCTTTCCTACAGAAGGCCCTCAAATTGGATCATTCGAACCGGCTATGATGGAACCTAAACTGCTACACCTGGGGGAAACTAGCAGGCTTCTATTGGATAAACACTTCTCAGACTGCATTATACAAGGCCCAAGTACTAACAGGAACACCGTTAGCGCAGTGCACGTGGACAAAAGGACAAGAGGCCTAGCGGGCAGAATCGTCAACAGCGAAAGCTAGCGGTGGGCTATTTCAACGTTTAGTGCATACAAATTCCCTGGTCCAGATAGTATATGCGTATGTATGCTGTAGCAGCAGGCAAAATCTCCCAAAGGCGCACATACCCATAAGCTTTAGCTCTTTTCTAATCAAAACCTTAGAAAAGCTAATTGATTTTAATATCAGGGGCACGCAACTGAAGGATAAACTACTTTGTGATAGTCACCATGCCTATCAAGCAGGCATTGCTGCTATACATGGCCTAACCGGAGTAACTGAAAGATAATACGGCACTCACGCATAAAAAATATCAAATTCACGCGTGATCACGCTCACAATATAAAAGTGATTTGTAATTGACAAATTTAAAGCAGTCTATTTAACATTTCCTGCGTGCCTGAAGTGCTTGCTACTTTTGCATACAACTATGCTAAATTAAGCTTCCATTACCTTTTCTGGATGTACATATAAGTAAGTAAAGTAACTCTTCGTATTTGAGGCAACAAGCGAATGACTCGCTTTGCCTCGCGTACTCTACCAAACGAAAATTCTTTCATATCTCGCTTTTAGCGCATTTAGGCACATCCAGTTTGCATCTATCGCCACCTTTTTTAAGCAGTTTTTAATATTTATTTACAGCCTGCGACAAAAGATAGCAAATCAACATTTTTTCCAGTTTTGCCTACTTTTTTTTTGATTTTTTATGGCTCATTAAATTCTTATTAAAGTTCAGTTCCTTATCTAACAAAAACCATATAAGTGCAAATTTCAAACTTTTTACAATAATTTGAAAAATTCCAAGTATTTGAATTAGGATTTCTAAATTAATTTTTGGTATGCGGTTTAATAGCTTATTAAAATCTAGTATAATAAATTGACAGTATGAAGTTGCTAAAAAATCGCATTGATTTTTGATAATTGTTTTCTTGAAGGTGTTATGCACTTTTTTCCATATAAAAAATTACTTTTCATGGAAGAAAATGCGTCAGCAAAAAGTTATCAGTTCAAACTTGCACTTCATTGTACTAGAAGTTAATAAGACATAAATTTGCATACCAATTAATTATTCTAGAAATTTAAAATTAAATGCTTGGTATTGGGATGAAAAGTTTGGGGAATTTTTATAAATTTTGTACATCGTCTGAAATTTGGATTTACATATATGGCATTTGTTAGATAAAGAGTTATACTTTTATAATAAACATTAAACAAACAAAAGAGAAATAGTCAAAACTGTTCAAAATGTTGAGGTGCTATCGTTTAGTCGCGGGCTGTACATGCATAAGTAACTTTATAATCGATTTTATTATCGCTATTTGAATCGATTTTGTTTAGATATTTGAATCGATTTTGTTATAGTTAGATATTTGATCGATATTTTTTTATCGTTTTCGTACTACTTTTCTGTGGAGGACATTTGGAGTCATTGAAATGAATTGAATTTTTCTGCGCTTCTTTGGAACCTTTCGCGACTGGTTTGGAATCCTACGGAATTGTTTGTGACTTCCTGCCTTATTTACGACTTTTGCGGGAGTTTTACGAAACCCTCCGTGGTTTTTCTGTGCCTTACTGTAAGGAAATTAGTTTGCGTCCAGATTTTTTCGGAATTTTGTAGAGGTTGGGTTTAGTTGTTTGGGATTTTTTTCGTGCGGGCTTCAAGACGTTTTTCCAAACTTTGCAGGAGTTTTTCAGAACCGTTTGGAATTTACGTAACCTCTCGTAATTTTTGGAACCCTTTGGGGGATATTTTGGTACTTTTCCTGTTTCCGGGTTTTTGTTATGAATTTGTCGTAACACTTTACAAGTATTCTTCTTCCGGATTTTTCGGTAATTTCCAGCTTAAATAGCGATGCTAAATCTTACTTCTGCTTTTTATTAATGCCAAAAAAATCGAAGGCAAAAAATGATATACGTACTATATACAACGTGTGTAGATCCAAAAAATCAGATAAATTTTAACTTTTATTTTTTAAATTTTTTAACTTAAAAAATAAAATATTAAAATATTAGGCGTTTCATCTTGAAAATAATAAAAATCAATAGTTGAATAAACTCTTTTTTTCCATTTCTATTACCACACACATACTCGCATACTAAATTTTATATTTATACTTCAAAAACATTTTTTCTGGTTACCCTTGATTGGATACGTATTAGTTTACCGCCTACCAACGGCAATGCGCTTGCGTAAAGAGAGCGTAAATAATATGCACAAAAACAGTTGCCAGAAATTTGTATTTATTTATTTTGCAAATACATGGATTTATTGGCTCTGAATATCATTGTAACTGATAAAATGCATTCAAGTTAGGGGAATTCTCGAAGCCTTGTAAAGCCCTTGCACGGTGCACGGATTGCACGGTTTGCAAAGCTGGGAAACCGGTTTTTACCACGCGATCCGTGCACCATGAAAGGGCCTTGCATGACTTTAAGAATACCCCTATTATGTTTCCTTCCGCTATTAGAACGAACTTAGTCAGATAACCTCTAAGAAGAAATAGAAATTCAGGAACTAAAAGAAACAATTTTTTTAAGAAATATTTTTGTAAACTTTTTTTAACACAGCTACATTTACATAGCAAGGATGGCAGCAGTGTTTTGTTAATCCTGTTCCTAATATTTTATCATTGTCTTCATAAAACTTTGCTCGTACTTGCTAAATGATGTTGTCAAATAAAAAAAAAATAAAAATTTTGCCATAATATGGCAACACTCATAGCAATGTAAACAACAGCACCAACACACCTACAAAGAAAAGCCCACAACCAGGGATGCCGTTTGGATCTAAATAGATCCAATTGGATACATATTTAGACGAATTTTTGCGGGATACTTATTTTTTTCGGTCAGTATAAATGTGGATACTTTTTTAAATAGGCCAAAATTTTATATTTCCTATAAAGTTGTTTTCGTTCAAAAATCGATTTTCAGTAAAGATGGTAGAAAGCATTACGTTTTCTAAATGTATTAAGAATCGCCACTTAAGCGTGAAATTAAAGCATTTTATTTTTTGTGAACGAAGCAATGAACATATGAAGAGATCTCACTAAAATAGGTACAAGCGCAATTGTGTTAATTAGCTTAAAAGGATGCTTTAAGCAAGATCTTAATATAGGTACATATCGTCGTTTAAAGTACAAAACCGCGTATCAACAAAATGCAAAACCGCGTATCAAGATAATGCAAAACCGCTTATGTGACGTTGCATAAATTATTTTCTAAAGAATAAAAACACTTATGTTTTAAAATGGTTCCCTTTTTTATAGAGCAATCGCATTTCTGGCTGGTATATTTCAGGACGAATGGATCAGGACGAAGCCAAGAGCTTGTGTGAGCAAATCCAATTTTTGGTAGCAAATGTCAGTTACGCGGTTTTGCAGAATGACGATACACGGTTTTGTACTTTAAACGACGATATATATAATGTAAATTTTACTCTTTCTGTAGTAATCTCTTTCATATCACATATTTTCATTTGTTAATTTAAAAAGAAAGAAGATTTCAATGTAGTTTAAAAAACTAAATTTGATTTGTTTAAGGAAACTTGTATGAATTTTACTGAAAAGACTTTAAATACACTCTAAAAAAATTTGTTTATGTCAATGTTATTGTGGCTTGTTAACATTTTATTTTTAATATTTTTATTGAGCTTTGTACCACGATTGTTTATTAGGAAAAATTGAAAAAGCAACAAAGTCTAAGCGGTAGAAGTTATAAAAAAGTTATATTAAAATAAAGTAATGTTTATTATTAGTAGGAAATGTATTTCTAGTTTGAAAATTTTTGCAATTTTAAACATTCTATATATGTGTATTTATGTGTATATTTTAAAGATCTCAAGTTCAAAATCAAATACTGAACATCTCATACGTATACAGATTCTTGTTGAAAAATAGATACTTTTCAGTAGTAGTTTTACATGCTCTTTTTAGAGTGTACTTGCTATTTATTATACTTGCTTTGCAAAATACTTATGCACAAAAAATGTACTTTATAAATTGAAATTACAAATGTTTAATTTTATGTACATGTATTCCAAGTCCTTAGGATAGATTAAATTATGTCTTTGTCAAGAAAATGTTTGGTTTTCTTACAAATTATGAGATGTATATGTAAAAAAAGAAAATTGGATACATTTGGATACATTTTTGGCTTGGTCAGTGATACATTTTCTTGAGACGGCGCGGCAACACTGCCCACAACAATATATCTGCAAAGCAATGAGAGCACAATCACCGGCGACAGAGAGCACCAACAACAAAATGCACTAATAAAAAACTGCCAAACAAACCACCAAAAGCGGCACACAACTCTTTGTATGTAGTTCAAGTTCAGTACAACCATAAAGCAGCAACAAAGTTGCAAGTCAACAACAAAAATGATAAGTAAGAAAAATACGTTGAGAAAAAGAACAACACGTGACAGCAACGGCGCCAAAACCTGCCTCAACATAAGTATGTATGCTATGCTAAAAAAGTATATACATACATACATACATACATACATATGTATATGAGTTTATGGGGCGCTGCGATATGTTTTGTACGAGAGAATGGTGGGTGGGTGGGTGCCGGCGGTGCATGTGATGAAAATTAGTATCAGCTATAAATGAGCGAAGTAATAATGATGCATAATGTTACTCCAGCTACGAGTAAAAGCGCAAATTGCTTATTACGCTGTTGGTCGTAACAGTGAATAGTGCGCACTTCTGTAAGCATTTAACAGCGCAACGTAGGGTGGGCGCGTCGATACATGGAATTCCTCTGGTTACAACAGCACAGCCCACAACTTTTCGTTAGTTACAATGCCAATGCTGCTAAGCTTACTAAGCATTCGTTCAGCATTGCTTGTAACAGACGGTTTTATCAGTGCAAAGTGAACGGATGTATTCGGCGGTGTGCAAAATAAATCGTACGCGCATTAACCGCACAAACGTACAACAACAGTTAGTTTGTTTATTTTGAAATACTGCAAGCAAGTGGTAGTTGTTTGTGTTTGGATTTGTATTTACTGTGCGCGCGTTACTTGTTTATATTATTAGGATGTGGAGGGTGTGAAAAAACCACAAAAAAAAATATGAATACAAAAAAGTAAATGATCGACTGGATGAATTATTAAACAATTTCGCATGCGATTAAATGAAATTCAGTTTGTGTGCACAAGCTAATTCGGCGCATTGTTGTATGAAAGTAAGCAATACATAAAAAAAAATCTAGCAAAAAAACAAAAAAAAAAAAACCGGAAATATAAACTAACTAGGAAAATTTTCACAAGCATTCGGCAGAATTCGATGCAGCGGAATGTGTGCAATCCAAATGAAAATATAATGTTTATAAAGATATAAACTGTGAAATAAAATAGCTATGGGCAAAACCAGATGGCAGATGAAATATTAGACTTTCTAAAAAAAAAACATGAAATGAAAATGGTGTTTTTTTCTATTATTAGCTCATTTATTAAGTCTGGGCCTGTGCCAATCAGTAGCAAAGTTCTGAGTCTGAATATACTACTAATTTTATCAATTGGCATAAGTAAAATAAATTAAAAACAAGTAAGAGCAGCGCTGTCTTCGGCTATGCCGAAGGCTTCATACCTTTCATGAACATCTGCAAATTTTACTTTGACAGATTACTGCTTTTGAATACATCTGCATACATCGATAGAGGAGTTACATACTTATATAAAAAATCGCATCTAAACAATCAGAGGTATGGAAGATATACTTTATA
>NW_016158209.1:67549-79888 GCF_001687245.7 Rhagoletis zephyria | reverse complement strand
TATGGGAGCTATATGTTATAGTGGTCCGATTCTTCCGGTTCCGACAAATGATTAATACATTATAAAAATACACCCACCTACCAAATTTCATCCGGATATCTCGAAAACTGAGAGACTAGATTGCATACAAACAGACAGACAGACGGACAGACGGACAGACGGACATGGCTAAATCAACTCAGCTCGACGTTCTGATCATATAAGTATACATTTTCATGGGTCTATCTCTTTTTTTTCTGGTACTTACAAACATCGGACCAAAGTTATAATACCATTTCATGCTCATGAAAGGTATAAAAATACGCAAACTGCATCTTAAAGAAATAACACTATGGGATTAAATAATAAAAATTGACAAATCGATGCAAAAAAAAAAAACGAAGAACTTATTAAAAATAAATAAATAAATAAAAAATATAAAGCATCCCTCAGCTCCCTTTCGAGTTCGGGGGGCACACTAATCCAACTATATTAGCAAAATGTTACGTATACGCCATGCTTCACTTCTCAGAAGTATTCGTCGTATGCCACTAGTTCATAAAGCTACATAACTCAAAAAAGTGCAAATCAAAATTTTTTTGAATTATCTTAAATTACTTAAATATTATTCAATAGGGGCATTCATAAAATCAGAAAATTGGCTTGGCAGAAAAGCAAAGTAGAAGTCTATCTTGTATTCTTTATTTGTACGTAAGAGCTAAGCTACTCTGCTCTACAGCGATGCTAGTTGGCAGTCGCTTGTAAATAATCAAAAATATTGATAAAACTTATTATTTTAAATAAATTTACTCAAATATTTCGGTTACGGTAAAACAGTATCAATATTTGTTTTGGCTTTTGATTTTTCGAGGTGAAATTTGCAATTTTTTTCGAAAAATAGCCGGTAATGTTTTGGTTTTGTATTGATAATAAATTCAAATGGCTCCTGATTTTTCGGGCTTTCTTGAGGTTTCGATTTTTGAGTTTTTTTTCGCAGTTTTCTTAGGAATTTTTCAGTATATTTCCAGGCTTATTCGGGACTCTTCGATTTTTTTTTTTTTAGAAAATTATCGAAATTTTTGGGGCTTTTTCAGAATTTCCGGCAATTTTGTAGACATGCGAAATTTTTTCGGAACTTTCGGGATTCTTCAGAATTTTTCATGTTTAAAAGTACATTGAAATCTAACGCTTGCTTCTTATGCGTGATTGGCCCAAAACGCATTACTTAGGAAGGAACTATACATTTTAAAGCAATCTTTAAACATAAGGTGAATTTTAAAGTTAAAAGTTACTTAAGAAAATCGCACAAAGTGTGTTAATATTCTCAACATTTTTATTTTTATTTTTTGTATTTGTAACATTGACTATCGATAGCGCTTGACTCTACATATCGATAGTATTGCTGCAAACTATCAACGAGTAACGATAGTTTTTTTCGGAAACATGAAAACTATCTATCGTTGGCGGCACTATCGATAGTTTTACAACTCTATTATTAAGCAGTTGCTTTAGTGAAAAGAAAGCCGAAATGAAATAACTTTTCACTTTGCGCTTTGCTCTGCTTTTAAAACTTCAATATTGCCCTTCTTTTAGGAGCACATTATAATAAATGCTTAATAACTATAAAACCATTCAAAAAGCACTTGTAATGCATTGAGCAGGTTGTTGGTCGATAAATTGTCGCTTCGAATATACACATACATAAATACATTATTATAAGAGTGTAAAAATAAAAATTTGGGAAAAGTTACAGTTTACGAAGCATTAAAGAGTTTATCCGAGTGTAGCAAACGAGCTGTGTGCGGCGGTAAGCACTTAAGCCAATGGAAATGAAGTAGCAAGGCAACTTTTAAGTAGTGCAAAGTAGCGAAGAGATGGATAGTTAAATGCTGTTCGAGTTATATTGAAAACCATAATGTGCAAATATTAAAATTTAAGTGCTAAAGTAAAACTAAGGCAAGTAGGGGTTCAGATCAACAAGAAAAAAAAAAACACGTTGAAAGATTAATGCAAGCTTAATGCAAATAATATAAAATACATCGCTCAATGTCAATCGAAAGCTTATTGAAAAAGGCTGTTTTAACAAAATCTGCAAACATATGAACCAATGCGCAAATATATTTCAACGGACAAATCCTCAATCACATCCACTGCATATCCCGATTTGTGCTCCTGCCAGACAATACAAATACGTATTATTAATATTAAGTAGCAAGTGGCAATTCGCATCAAATCGAAATCAAAAGTATTTGTTTGTGTGTGTGAAAAAACAGTGCTGGATAAGTGAAAAAGCAAAATGTATTTGACTGTTTGTAAACAAGCTTAGAGTATAAAGCCCAACAGCTTATAGGCATGGCAAAATCCATTCTAAGCTGAAAGCAAATATTCAATCACTGCGAGCATCTGCGTATTGAGAAATCTCCTGATGCGTATTTGGATAAAGCAAGCAGGTAAGTGAGATTTATTAGAATGCTAAGCAACAAGATATAATAAATTGCAGGATTCAAAAGGCTCGTAAAATTAAGGGAAACCTTGTTTCTCTCACTAAAGGCTTTATGTGTATATTTGTACAATGTGCATGTGAGAAAGTAAAGTCGGAGTTTGTATGCTCTCACCCCCGACAGTGTTCTATACCGAAAAAGTGCCCCTATTTTTTATTTTGAAATCAAAAGATATTTAGAGGTCGCTCAAAGCGCTCAAAGTTTTCTATGAATTTTATACGGAATTAAATAACTTTTCGTAGAAATGGTATAGAATTCTTGAAAAGCAATATTTTTTGTTTGGAAAACTCCGTTTCTCTTCAGAAGGTTCACAATAATAATAGCCAATTGTTTATTTAATCATTTATTTATGTTAACTATATTTTATAGGTCCACCAAAAACCCCAGAAAATGCAATGGTGGGACCAATAAAAAATCTGTAATATTAAAAAATTTGTTAAATAAAGTCTTCTGAGGAGAACCAGAGTTCTCCAATCGAAAAATATTAATTTTAAAGAATTCTATACGATTTCTAGGAAAAGTTGTTTTTTCCATATCGGTGGCGAAGTGGAAGTTCGACCTATCCCGGCAGCCAGTTCGAAAACGCACTATCTCAGAAAATTTTTCAACAACGCTTTATCTCAGAAAACTTTTCAAGAACGCCCTACTTCAGAATTTGATTAGGGTGTACCTGTGAATTGGGTTGAATAATGCCCTAACTCAGTTGCCGATTCAAAAACGCCCTATATCAGCTTTTTTTCAATGTATTTTCGTTTGAGATAGGGCGTTCTTTCTTAGATAGAGTGTTTTTCATCAAAATTCTGAAATAGATTGTTTTTCAATAAAATTCTGAAGTAGGGCGTTCTTTAAAAAGTTTTCTGAGATAGGGCGTTCTCGAACTGGCGGCCGAGATAGGTCCATCTTCCACTCAGCCATCCATATAAAATACAAGGAAAATTTTTAGCGCCTTGAGTGACCTCTAAATATTTTTTGATTTCAAAATAAAAAAAAATAGGGTATATTTTTTCGTTATAGGGGTGAGAGCATTAAAATTCCGACTGTACTTTTTTTTGGACCACCCTAATGTACATTAGGGTGCTTTAATCTCCATACAAAAAGAGTCGGCACTATTTTTTCATCGAAAGTATAAAATATATTACACTTTAAGACTTATTATATTATATATTAAAAAGTTTGAAATTTTTGGGGGATTTTGTTAAAATTTGTTGAATTTTTATAATTTTTGTATAAACTTTGAAATATGGATTTATATAGTGTGTGTTATATATTGCGCTAGACTTTTATACAAAAACATTAAACATCGAATAAACAAAGTAATATAGCCAAAACTGGTCAAAGTAAAAAGTTTCTATTCTTTCTTCCACCACTGTATATATATATATATATATATATAGATTAAAATTTACGTGAGCTTGACCTATCTGAAAATGTAAAAGTATTTTTTTCTAAAAAATCACCTCAGATGATATAAGGGTTTAAGCCTAAGAGGTTAGCAAAAAAATTTTTAAAAATTGTATCAAATCGGTCTAGCTCCATTAATCTAAATAGTTTTCCCAAATATTTTGGCTGGACTCTTAAAATATAATGCAATTTATACTTCCGGTGGAAAAGTTGCCACTTTTTTTTGTGATGCACCCTAATGTACACGCATATATGCACTAAGAAACCGGAGCATGATTTTTGAAAACAGAGGTATTCTTCCACGTGTCCATATTGGCGATATAAAATTTTTAAAATTTTGCTTCTCCGGACATCTCCGAAAAAGGCTATAACTTCTACCAAGCGTGTAAATTGTGTTTTTTTCCACAACAATTTTCACTCAAAACGACCTCAAGCTCAATAAAATTGTTGAATATAATCTACAAAATATGCATGCTAATTCCAATCGATTCATTCGTAGTGGCATTTACTACATTAAAATTTTTTACATAAATTCATATCTATATTTGGCAAATTGGCCTTGAAGACTTTTACCCTAAACGTTCTCAAATTCATACAACGCATAATAACCTTCGTCTGTGGGTATCTGCTCGTTAAAGGTTATAAATAGCATGCCATAAAAATACATTTACTTTATACATAACTTTTAATATAAGGCATACGGCATTTTTCGAAGCTTATGTTGGCATACCATTTAATATAACACCGATAATGATGGCCATTACGCGTAGGTGAAGAAATGAAATGCTTATACAAAAAAAGATCTAAATTGAGAAAATGGCCTGTTTATAGCACAAAAATGCACACGTGTACGTGCGTACCAAGACGGATAGCTACATAAATTGTATTGTTGAAATTCAATACCACTTTCGTTAAACGCGAATTTCTAAGAAAAGCAACGAACCGTAAGGGCGCATAATCAACTATGCTTCCCAATGCCCAGTAACTTATTGAAAGTTCCAAATGGGTTGTGACGGCAGATACACAATACAGGAGGTGGAAGCAAAAAGATAACCTCAAGGGTGAAGCTTTAAAGCAACAAGTTGCCTGCTTTATGGTATTTAGTATTTTGGTTTCTTAACTATTCTGTTTTTGAAGGTTTAAGGTTTTTTTTATTGAGTTGGCGTTGGGCCAAACATTAAAGCTGTAAAAAAAAAATTTTTATACCAGCAGAGGTTAACTTCCAGATTGAAGATAAAAAGGTTCGTTATCTTAATTCACAAAGGCCCTAACCAAAGCTTTTCTCGAAACAGCGTTTTTCACAGATTTTGGTAGGAGGTATTGAAGTACACCTTCAATAAAAATTTTAAAGTGTTAGTACGCAAAAACAACGGAGTTACATGCCACTTTTCAAAAAGTCCTACCAGTTTTTGATAGTTTTTTTTTTTAAATGCCTTTTGCTTCTCCCGTAAAATTAAAAAAAAAGAAAATGTTGGTTGGGTGGGGTCTTTGTGAATTAAGGTGACGATATATACATACATATGCACATATAATTGCATGCATATTTTACAAGTCAAAATGTGAAAGTACAAAAGGCTTAGAACTAGAGCCGAATTATAAACACAAAAAGAAAAAGAACAAATAGAACAAGAAGAAAAAATTTCTTTTCTGCGCAACAATATAATTTCTATTCATCTTGTGGCTTCAATTTTTAAATCTTCCACGCTTTCACCAACCAACTTCGTTTCTTTACAACAAGTCGAAATTAAATAATAAAACGAAATGGAACTTTTGGACAAGCGGGCAGTTTAAGAGACAATCATTTTAGACTGACATAAGAAATCAATCAGACCAGCGGCGAAATAAATTTCAAATTCAGCATAGCTGCCAAAGCTGCTGAGTTGTGGAGAAGTGATTTATTTAGATTGGTGTAAAAATTATGCGCATTTATATTTATATTTATATAGTAAACTAATTTTTGGGACAGTGAAAAGTAAGGCATTTTTTTGTAAGCATGGTATAGAATAGAAAATGTGGTCACACAAAAGTTTCATTGCGCGCACGCTCTGTACGAATGAAATTACAGATGCCCTTTGAAGTACACCAGTACGGCTTTATTTTACATTAAAAAGCCTGTGAAATAATCTGCTCACGTTCAGATTATGTACATGAGTGCCAATATGAATCTACACCTACAAAAAAAAAAAAAAAAAAATCATAATTGTTTTTGTTTTTATTACTTTGGGAAGTTTTCAAATAGAATGTTCATATTAGCGACAATGAAAAGTGACATCAAATACAGCATATCTGTGAAGTTTCAAGAGTGTGCCACCAAATTAAAAAAAAAATGGCGGCTTGCAGAATATATGTCGCAGCTGCTTTGTAATTTTTGAAAGTTAACGTCTTTTTTTTTCATTTTAAAAGTTTACGAGACAATCATTGTAGACTGACATAAGAAATCAATCAGACCAGCGGTGAAATAAATTTCAAATTCAGGATAGCTGCCAAAACTGCTGAGTTGTGGAAAAGTGTCAACATTAAATGGTGAAAATATTCTTCTTGCCAAAACGAACCAATCTAGATTAATAAAACCAGTGTGCCACCAAATGAAAAAAAAAAATTACACAACTAAGGGTTGTAATACGTTATTGTCGACGGCTAATGATATCGATAAATATGTATATGTATATTGATAATACAATCGATTAAAAGATCAATAGTAGCAAACATTGTTAAGTATGTATGTATGTATATGCAAAACAAACGTAGGAATAGATAATTTGCGAATATCGATGTTAAATCATCTATGTTAAATATCAGTGCCCGATTTGGACTCTTTCAAAACACAATCATTTCAGCAAGCATTCAGTTGTTTCTATTTCTTTGGCAGCATACTGTCGCCATCATATCTGCTTTGCACAAATTATGTGCTAATGAAAAGCCATTGAATTCGATTAATCTTTTGTTTACGGAAGTTACTATTTACACATATATAAGTAACTCGCTTTCAAAGGACAATAAATTAGGCCCTTGAGCAATTTCCAGCACATCCACTGTGTTTGAGAGCGAAATACGCTTGGGTTTTCTTTCAGTTTTTCATTAATGCATTATTGATTAACGCTGTGTGCGTAGTTAACAAAACAAAGTCACGCAAGCGGAAATATTTATTCTTTTGAATTAATTTATTCACAAGCGTGAAAGAAATAAACCTAAAAGCGAGGGTGCGAGGGAGTTTCAACTGGAAGCAGGAAAAACAAACCTTTATACGGTAATTGGTAACACAAGTCCTTCCACATATATACATAAATACATACAAACATATTTCTATAGGTTTTTTATTCGTGTTATAAGAGCTCTTGATTTAGAATTTCCGGTTGATTTTATTTCAAAGCTACCTTTGCGCACTCTTCAAAACTGAGTTAACTAGTTACTATTGCCTTTTAAACAATAGATTTAATAAAAATAACCACTCTCAACCGATGTATGCTTGTGTACTGTGTAATAAAATTTTGCCATGATTTCCACTTCGTAATGAGCGGCCTCAGGATAAATTCTGCGGCATTTTTCTCCAAATAAATGGGGGCAACTAATGAAAATGCAACAATATAAAAATTTTGCAAATTAAAGTGCGATAATGTGGCAAAAACAGCGCTTCAAGCGTTACATATATGCATTTGAGCGCACAACAAATCACAACAAACATCCTCGCACGCGCCAATAGAATTGAATAAGTGTTACTTATACGCCATGGCCAACGGGACTAAAAATTTAACCGCCAATTTTCAGCTTCATCAGCTCGAAATATTTAATAATGGCACAAAGCATAAAATAGAAAGCAAAAACCTTAACACATGTGTGCGTAGCACAAAAGCATTTCAATAAATTCGATACTGTAAAGAAAATATTAAATTTTGCCAGCGATTCCATAAATAAATTACTTAAATAAACTGCCAAATCAAAAAGCCATAAAAATTTGAACTTTTGCGAAAAAAATGCAAACAATGTTGCAGGTATGCACAATGCGCAAACGCTTGAGTGGGTGAAGCGATTTTATGCAGCTACATATTGACCGCTAAAACGCATAAAGCAAACCGGCGTCCAAATAAATTTAAGTGAAAATATGACATTGCAAGTAGTGAAAAAGATGCACTCCACCACAGTAACAATAAAAAACAATGTAAAAATGGTAAAAGTGAAAAATTTTCGCTGACCACATGTGTGTAAATGTATGTATGTATGTATGTATGTTTGTATGTGCATAAGACTGTGTCAAATAAAAGAAATACTTTTTTATCTTTCGGACTTGGAAATTTCGTTGTCGGCCACAAAAAAATAACTGTGACAAAATTTCAGTCCCAATCTTAATTTTTCAGTTGGCGTTCGCAAAAATAAGATTTTTGAATGAAGCTAATTTTTTTCCGCTACTTTTTAACCAACTTCAAAAATAGGAGGATATTAGCAATTCGTCGGAATAATTTTTTTCCTTTTTTTTTATGTACCACGATTTCTATAATTCTTTGTTTAAAAGAAAGGTGGTATCGCTTCATACTATGTTGGTTTAGATCCGGTCATTGGATCATGACGAAATTAATTGTTTTTTAAAAATTACTTGTTTTATGTCGTCGAACAATTTTTTATGAAAGAAAATGACTGACACCGTCAACAAAAAAATTTCAAAAAATCAACGGTAGGTTCTAGCTACTTCAAATTTGCGCTTACTTTGCTACAATTGAATGGGCTAGAAGGTCGTTTTTGTATTTGTTATTCATAATTATTTGCTAAAAAAGAAAGTAGCAGAAATTTTTTTTCGTCTTCTTCTTCTTTGTGAGCGCTATCTGAAAAATGAAGAATATTCCTTTCATTTGACACAGTCTAATGAGCATTCATAGCAATTGCCCTGCTCTCCCACAATTTCCATGGCATGCACTTCATTGTAAGTATTGCGGCAGGTTGTTGGTGGCTGGTCAGCGGATAGATAAATTGCTCGAAAAATAAAGTAAATAAAAAACAGCTAAGCTAAATAAATTATAGCCACACAAAACAAAGCCATTAAGATATTACAGGCAAAAATATGGAAGTGCGCGTGTGTTTTAGTACGAGTGAGACGGAGGGGGTGAGTAATTGAGCGAGAAAAAAAAAAAAATTGTTGGTCATTGCTATAAAATTGTCATAAGAGTGTTTAAACGATAAAGTACGAATCCAAAGCCTTGGTTGCGCAGTGCTATTCGTGTGACTTTGTGACTAACTCGAAAAAATGTAAATATTAATTTTGCAATTATTTAAGCACACAAAAAAAAAATCAATACATTCACGAAACTAGGGACTAAATATAGTAAAACTGGATTTCGTTTTTCTCTCTGACGTCAGAATTTTTTAAAAGAACTTTAAAATTTCAATGATATGGGTATAAAATGAAAGAGAAAATTCACTGAAATATAAAAAAGGTAAATTTTTTGGTGCACAAGAAATATTCGTATAGTAAGTGTTTTTATTTTTTTAATTTTTAAGTTTTTTTTTTTATAGTAAACTAATAAAATTAATCTAATAAAGGTAGAAAGAAGAATGTGGTGGGATATACATACATTAGTCCGTAAGATATTTTGAAAGTGAAGATCTTCAAAATGGCGCGCAGTCTTTGGTGCTTTTTAAAGTCACAGGACTTTTAATTCTATAAATAAGTTCTGGTTACGATATATTTTGATATAAGTTTTGTCTGGATAATATTTTTTCCACTTGTAATTATTGGTATGAATGCACTTTAGCCGAGGTCGATCTTCCATTCAGTCGTCGATATGCTCACGCTCTCACATATTTAGTTACTATGCATAGCCACTGATTAAAATTAATTGTCGGCAGTTACTCCTTCTGGATTTTATTAGCGCCAAACTCACAATTGCGAAACCATTTTTCAAGCTCACCACCACAGCACGTATTCACATGCAAACATATTTTATATTCAAAATTCAATCGCCGACATGCAGCGCCATCGTTCAGTATATTTGTCATCATTATGAGATTGCTACAATATGCGGGTGCAGGCAATAGAAAATACAAAAATACAACAAAAAAGGGAAAATGTACAAAAGCGCCCAGCAGCCGTTTGTCTACACTTTCGTCTACGCACTAACGCACACATTATTTATCAATATAAACATATGTATATGTGCGAATGCATATCGCGACATTCATTTTTCAATTCAAATACACTCGCGCTCTTACGCGCCATGCAAAGCAAATCCTTGAAAGCAAAAAATTAAAAAAAAAAAAAAAATGTTTACACATTTTCGCTAGCGCGTGGACGCAGCATAAACATTTCTTTTTACATATGTACGTATGTATGTACGTAAATTTTAAGCTCGCGCACGCACTAGTCTTTGCCCCCTCCTCTCTCCCCCGCTCACTCCATGAAAGTGGATTTAACAATCTGTTCGCACTTGCGTTGGATTTGCTTTGAAAAGTACCGCATGAATATCTCCTTCAGCTTCAGCTTCAGCTTGCCTTCTTTGTGGCCGTCGTTTGTTGGTGCAGCTGGAGCCATAGAGCTTTCCGCTGCTCTTACTGCTGCTGATTTATGACGTTGCATTAATGTGTCGTGTTGTTTCTTTGCCTTCTGTTATCCTTCATACTAGTCACAGTGTTGCATTCTGCAAATGTGTTTTGTCATCCTTCCATGCTTGGTTGCGCTTTCGACTTACTTTTTGCTTTTGCTTCTTTGACTACTGCAGAGTTCATTGTTATTTAATATTTCACACAGTTTTCTTGTTTTGTTCGTCGTAATTGTAGGTGCAGCTTCTGTTGTCACACTCGCGTTTAACGTTTTTTTTCTTATTGCATTTATATGCTTTTGTTATTGTTGTTGCTCCCTTTGATTGTGGCGAATAAAACGTGGCAGTGCAGCAGTCTCGCAGTGGTGGCATCTTGACTTTGCTGTCATTTGACATTTCATTGCATGTTCTGATTGCTGTTCGCTGCTTCCGTTTCTTCTTCGCATTCTTTTGACGACGTGGAAAATGTGTCTGTTGAGTTCGAAACACTCAAGGCTACAAGTTGCGTGTAGTTTTTAATTAAGTTTTCAAGTAACTTTCAGTATTTATTTTGAACTTCAAAAGGATGAGCAGCAAGTGCACTATTGCATTAAATCGAAGCTTAAAATGGTACTTAACGTCTCCTTGCGATTGGTTAATATTTAACAAAAAAATTTTAGATGACCCTCATGCTGGAAATTCGTATTCACAGTACTCCTTTGTGGGCACTTGAACAGATAGTGAATTCCATTGCTATAGTATGCACTGTACTGCACGAACACTTATATGTAGCCACGCAAAACATTTTTAACTAACAATAAGCTCACACTTCGGAGCAGCAGCAGAAGTCTGTGGTGAATATTTCGAGCAAAATATTTCTGGCCAATCTTGGATAGGAAATTACAATGGTGTTTTAACCGGTAGAAAAGGTTCACATAACAACAACATTATTGAAACAGAGACGATTTCCACAGTGGGGTAAATAGTGTCAAAATTGAAGATTAATTCTGACGTTAAATATTAATTATTCATATTTTTTTCATAAAAAAGAAGACAAAATAACGTATTTAAATATAACAAAAAAGGCAAAAGTAAAGAAATCGTCACAATAACACTTCCTCGTTTATTTTAGCTCATAAACTATTTACTTTAACAAATTTAAGTTCTTCCTGATTCACCAAAATCGTAATAATTATGGTAATCATCATCGCATGCATCATCATCATCATAATTATTTTTAACTCATTCCTCCATCATGACCGTTTTTCAGTGTTATCATTACCCAATAAACATTGGGCTTGGTTAACAATTCGAAAATGATTGGAAAACTAATAGTTTTTTCAAGTCTCCCTTTCGAGAACGAATCTATATATATAAAATTCAAATTATGTATGTACCTATAGACACACTTGGCTCCTAAACGAATAAGCCGATCGTAACCAAATTTTACACACGCACTGGATATCTTCCAGGGATGGTCACAGGGTAAAAAATATTTTGATATATAAAGGGATACCCATATTAAACAAATACATCCTAAGTTACCCGGGTCCACGTTTTGGTCTGTATCTCGGACCCAGTCACCCAGCTATATGAAAAGTGCTCAATCTTAAAGCATTCATGAACAGCTTTCATTTGATACCCATATAACAAATATACCCAAGGTTACCCAGGTCCACGTTTTGGTCTATATCTCGAGACCCTAGTCACCCAGCTATATGAAAAGTGCTCAATCTTAAAGCATTCATGAACAGGCTTTCATTTGATACCCATATTAGAACAAATACACCCAAGGTTACCCAGGTCCACATTTTGGTCTATATCTCGAGACCCTAGTCACCCAGCTATATGAAAAGTGCTCTATCTTAAAGCACTCATGAACAGCTTTAATTTGATACCCATATTAAACAAATACATCCTAAGGTTACCCGGGTCCACGTTTTGGGGCCACGCCC
>NW_016158209.1:0-67524 GCF_001687245.7 Rhagoletis zephyria | reverse complement strand
GATTCAATATTCAAATAACGTATATTTATATAATTTGAAAAAATCTCCCTACTATACAAATATGTACAGCAATATTAAATAATATTTTCAAATGTTGTGAGAGGGAGTAACAAAACAAAATTACTTTTAAGGCGCAGCGAAGCACGCCGGGTATTCGCTAGTGTCACATGAAATTAACTGAGCAAAGTACAATGAATAGCTGTTAAACAATGGCACCATCTACTTTAAATGAAACATACTTATTTTCGTGGGGGATACTCACACACCATATACTTTTCTATTGAAATTTTTCCTGAATTTTCCTAGCTATAAACCTCCAACGAATGCAAAACCGTGAAAATCGGTTCGTGCGTTCTGGAGTTATAGCGTCAGGAAGGAAAACCCTACTTATTTTTATATTAATTTTTATATTAAAGAAGATTAAAGAACTGTCCGCATTACTCAATTTTATTTTTCACTAAAACGGTATTCATGAATTTTTTAATTTTTTTTTTATTTGCTTCCGCATACTTTTGACATAACAGCTTTCATTTTATGCCGATATTAAACAAATACAGCCTAAGTTTACCCGGGTCCACGTTTTGGTCTGTATCTCGTGACCCAAGTCACCCAGCTATATGAAAAGTGCTCAATCTTAAAGCATTCATGAACAGCTTTCATTTGATACCCATATTAAACAAATACACCCAAGGTTACCCAGGTCCACGTTTTGGTCTATATCTCGAGACCCTAGTCACCCAGCTATTATGAAAAGTGCTCTATCTTAAAGCATTCATGAACAGCTTTAATTTGATACCCATATTAAACAAATACATCCTAAGGTTACCCGGGTCCACGTTTTGGTCTTATCTCGAGACCCTAGTCACCCAGCTATATGAAAATTGCTCTATCTTAAAGCACTCATGAACAGCTTTAATTTGATACCCATATTAAACAAATACATCCTAAGGTTACCCAGGTCAATACACGTTTGAGGAAAGGGTGCGATAGTAGACTCCAGTTATAAGATTATAAATTAAATTTCCAAGAGAAAGTCGGTTCTTTACATATTTTCTAATTACCTTCGAAAATATATTAACTCAAAAAAAAAATAAACAATGCTTCATAGATCGATTTTTTTAAATCTAACTTCATAAAGTTCTTTAAAAATATTTTGTAAATGAGGCCATAAGAGCTTAGGGGGAGAGTTACAACACAAAAATACATTTAAGGCGCAGCGAAGCACGCCGGGTAATTGCTAGTATGTAATAGGTTGGTATTCGATAACTAGGCCATTATCCAGCAAAACGGAAGCCTCGCTATTCAATGCATTCGACGCATCGATGTTTTTTGAAAACTGACATCTCCGGTACATTGAACCGTCATTGCAGTTTTTCAATTGTTCAAAAAAGAGAAGTGACTTTAACCAGAAGATTTAAATGGCTGCAAGAAGTTCCGTTAAGAACATAATTAGCTCAGTTGCAGTAATTTATTTCAAATGTTCTACAATTTTGCTAATAACATATTTTGTTGTGAAATATTATCTGAAAAATCCTATGCAAATCGATGTATGCCCTTCAATGCATCGAAAAGTATCGATGCACATTTCGATGCATCGAATCAAAGTAAAACATCGATGTATTTTTGCCACTGACATCCATATATCGAGTTGAAATTTTAATGAGAGAGAGTGATTGTCTCATATTTCCATTCAAAAATAAGCTGGATTTTACTATGTGTCTTATTATTATGGTTTCCATTTTTTTACGAATCCCTCTCAAGTGTATTTCCAACATACAATGAATGTTGCAACACTAAGGTTGGTTATGCGTTCGCTCTCAATTCGATGTGCATGCTGAATATCGAAGGTCCATATTCGAACGTTCGCCCAAAATGTTTATAGGATACAGAGGTACCATATGGTATACATATGTACTAATCTCCTTCGATGCTATAAGCTCTTATTTCCACCTGTGAGATATCTGCAAGTATTGCACGGTTTACCGATAGTGCGTAACCTTCTTCTATAATCCTACTGTTCCACAGGATGAAAGAGTTTTTCCGTTCAAACGGGGTCATTGATATTCCTACCGTGTTTTTTTTCCTAATTCGTAACACTTCTTCTAGATATACCGATTACCCGTTGATGTGCCTAGTTGTAGTATAGATATTAGGGATGCTAATTTTTCAGCTTTTTCCGATTCCGGGATTTTCGGGATGTCGTTATCACAATCCCGGGATTTGGATATTCATTACTTTTCAACAACGTAAATCGAAAAAATTGCTTTTATATTGTTTGAGAAGCTCTCCTACCATAAAATAAATCTGTGTTCATATGGAAAAGTAGCCTATGTCGAAAGGCTGGCTTTAATATATGTAATGCGGCATTAGCTTTATTCTTTTAAGGACAAGGAATTTTTTGATGAGACTTAATAAGAATATTGACTTGCTAGTATCGGAACTACTGTTTGCACGTTTATTTGCCAAAAGTTCTTCAACGGCTCAGCACCAATGAGCCATTCGCAATCGTATACATACATACTGCGAATGCCGATTTATACTAAAGTAAAAAATAATAAATAAATGGATTTCAAACCTACTATTTTATTTAAAGTGGCGTTTTTATCTTTTCTCTCTGACGTCAGTATTTTATTTAAAGGACTTTATAATTTCAAAGATATGATTATATACAAAAATAATTTGAAAAAATTCAATGTAATGTAGAATAAAAATATATTTGGTATTTAGCAAGAGGAAATTTCTTAAGAATTAAAAAATAAATAAAAATTTCTGGATTCACAAGGACGAATAGGTAAATTTTTAAGCTGATAAAGTTAGAAGGACGTCTATGGGAGGTGTCACGCCCCCTTGCAAGATCCCTTTTTTTATACCCTATATTATGCCCAAGATCACTGTCTATCCACCAGTCAAAGCCCCATGAAAATCCATTTAGTGGTTAAGGAGATTAGTAAGTTCAAACAAACAAACTACAGTTTTATTATAGTATAGGTATTTTGAAAGTACTAATCTAGTCTTGCATGAATAAATGGCAAAAATATTTTTGTAAAAAAGTCTTTATGTGTTGCTGACAAAAAAAAAAAAAAAATTATTTACCTAAGTATAAAAACTAAACAAAGGGTATCAAATGTATACTCATGTTGTGAATACGCTATAAAATTTTTTTTTTTGGTAATATTTATCCATAACTTAATACTAAATTCTCAGCAAAAACTCCTCCGGACACAGTACCAAATTCGATTCCAGGCAACACACACATTTTCAACCTCTGATACAGTAACGCATGTGTGTGCGTGCCGAATTGGATTTTTTCATTTCAAATCTATTTCCTGTCCGACTGTAGTTTGACAGCGAAATCAAATTAAATTTCTCAGGTGCCATTCACTTTCCCTCATCCATAGCACATTCGTTGCACGTTCCTGATAGGTCAATTCATAACTTATTTATGTTTATTGACATTTTTTTTTTAGTTTACCATCTGCAACTTGGAAGGTATTGCATGCCAATCACGCTCACTCGAGCTAGCCTGGAGGTCAAGTACAAGTTCGACGGGTTTATTGGTTTGTGGTCAAGTATAATTGCGAAACGCTTGCAGGTTACAAGGAATAACAGTTATTGTCAATTCTTGCAATGAATAAATAAACGTAAGTATACCTTTTTCCCCAAGTATCAACAAACATAAGTGCCTAGAAAAAATAAGACGAAGAAGACTTAAACTCAATCGGTGCAGAAATTTAACTAAATGCTTTTACAAAAATGTAAACAAAGTCAAAAAAATTCGGAAGGATAAGGTTTTGAGCTGATATTTATTTACATTAAAATGCTCGTGAAGACTTTAAGAGGTGCAAACCTACAGTAGGAATATTTATTCAAACAAATGCAATAAATAAATATGTATACATATGTACATACGTGGGAATATAATAGCTGATATCGATAAAGATGTGTATTAGGGTTCCCATCGAAATTTTTTTTTTTTGAAATTTCAAGACCCTACCCCCCAATTTCCTTCCTTTTTATGAGAAATATTATTGGCTATTTTTATTGATTTTTTAAAAATCATTTAGAGGTTTTAAATTTTTGAATTACTATTTTTGATTAGTTTTTAAAGATCCAACATGTTATAAGAAGAGGATGTATAGACCTTTAAAATGATGTATACTAATCTATGTCCGACTTGGATTGTCGCGAATTTTCTTCGGCCAAATTTAAAAAAAAAAACACAAATTTTTTCTTATTTTTGTAAGTCCTGACCATCACTAGTTTCCACAATTTCAAAATATGCAGAACTATCTAAAATTAAATCTATTTTCAAATAAATTAATACCTCATTTATTGCAATCGCATAAAAATTGTCGAAGTTAGGCGACTTTTCTTATGGCGTTTTCGTTTCCACAAAAAATGTTGCCTTCTCATCGCCCTCTTCTTAGTGTTTGTATGTAGAGCGCAAAGAGGAGGTTGCATTTTTTGCTATAAACGAAATCGGGGTTCTAGAACTTCGTCAACTGAAAAATTTATATCTTTGTGAATATTCATAGATGCTAGACCGTTGAGCCTTTGTTGACATGTTGTATTTCTCAAGTAGGTTTTAATTATTTTCAGGCATGAAAAGCTTCGTTCAGGTGTGGCTATTGAAACGGGCAAAAGTGCCAATATACGTAAGATCGTAAAAACATTCAAAAAAAACGTTGTAGTAGCTACTTGTAAAGCTTCGAGAGCATTTCGAAAATGTTCGTGTGAAACTCGTTTTTTCCACATTTTTACCTCCAGAAGAAAGTTTTTTTTGAAGTGAAACTTCTTAATCGAGTTCGGCGATGGTTGCGTTAAATATTTAACATTAAGTCATAAAATCTGTATCGTTCGTACGATTTTCACAAATGAGGTGTCACATGAAAGGGCTTGACCTGCAGATGTGCAGTATGGTTTTAGTCTTTTAAAGGGTTGCCATATATACGAAAATCAAATTCAAATTATTTATTAAGTTAAACGAATTATCCCAATATGGGTATCAAAAGAAATGGTTTTGAATAAGTTGTATTTTCTAGCTAAATGTAGGAGGGTTGCCACCTGTTTTAAAAGTAAAATTTAGTCAAATTATACAAAAGTCTTACGCTTAAAATACTATACAGTACAGAAAGAGCTTACAGAAACACAATTAAAATAAATATGTATTTTGTATATTAGAAAATAAGTACATGTGTATGTAGGTCGCACATTTCTTTCTTTCTGGAATTTCCGCTATTAAGTTTCACTTCTTTCGCGCGTAGGGACTACACGCACTGAGTTTTTTGAGCAGTCGATTACTTTTTCATAGAAAGCAAACAATCCTTCAGTTTTTTTTTTAGTTAAAATCATACTTTGGAAACAAAACACTAAAATTATTTAAAACTGATTTATGGTTTAGGAACCGGCTTTTCAAATAAGCATTATATGTATCAAGGAAGGGAATGTAAAAAGCAATGCGATAGTATGCCTCACGTCTCCGGTTTTCACATTAAAGCGATTCCGTGACAAATAAAAAGTTTTTGACAATTGGAAGAAATACAACATCGAAAGTGTTTTTAAACCGATTTTTCATTTTGCTACGTTAGAGCCGTTGTCGAGAAACTTATGGATACATATACATATACACAAAAATTGCTCGTTTAAGGTAATTAGAATAAGGGGCAAAATTTTGCGCAAACCCCCCCTCCCCATTAGAAAATTCTGGATCCGCTGCTGCACTCATACATACATCAGCTGCCCATTTTCCTTTCACAAATCTTCGCAAAATTCAATTTTATTATTAATGTTAGCGCTTAATTTGATATTCTTTAAACAAATTGTTCGAAAGCAGCGCTACAATTGCTACGAACTTTGTTTCATCGGAAACTCTTGAGCGAGTAAGCAGTTGGCAGGACATTAAAAATATTGCTATTGCTTAAAATATTATTATTGTTACTTTAACAGTTTTATATTTACACTCGTATTGTTTTTGTTACACTCCTCTCTACCAAAACCGGCTGTGGCATGCTTTTTGTAAATATGTATTCTCAATTGTTTTATGTTGTTATTGTTTGACTGACAACAGCTGCTACCTCTGTGGTGGCGACTGCAAATGAAGGGCCTTTTCAATTTACGAAATTCAATTAATTCTCGCAATCGAAGAACTCGAATTTCCGTTTATTGTCGCTGCAGACTTGCATAGTTCAGCTTTAAAGCTTTTATTGCACTTTAATGTGTGTGTGTGTGTGTGTGTGACTGTAGCGTGACACTAGTGAGAGGAGAGCTCTTAACTCCGTGTATATGTATCTATAATCTATGAGCAAATAAAATTTAATGGAAAATTAAAACAAAGAAGGTGTTAAGGTGCCGATGGATTTTTGTATTTTAAGCGATAAATGTTGGTATGAAGAAAATTCAAACTCAGAAAGCGCACTAAAGCTGGCTCGAGTAAGCTCGTACGCATTTAAAAGGGGTTGGTGATGATGAGGGTACGGACGAGGTCAAACAGTCGACTTAATATTTGCGCATCCACTATGAGAATTTCATCAAAATATATTTGATCATTAAACTTTCAGCCTAATATGCGTCTATGAGCTTGCGTTTATATCTTGGAGCTACCGGATGGTATTGAAACTGCACCTCTATATGTATGTACATACATACTTTGTATACTTATTATGGTCCTTCGTACAAGCGAATCGGCTTTCCGTAAAATTCTATTCACCAATGTAAACCAATCAAAAGCAAACTAAAATCAGCTTAAAGCGAGCTAAACTGTGCCGCAAGCAAGTGTGAGGTACACACCACAACAGCCGTACATACATACATACACATGTATGTACATATTTGAGTGCATGTGAATTGGTGAAAAGCGCAAAGCGGCAACGTAAAAGCAACTCGGCAAGCAACTTGATAGCTTCCATTTCATTTCGTCTTCATTTAACCAAAACAAAAGACCGTTAAATGGAGTGAACCACCACAAAAAGTGAGGCATGAACGAGGCAATACAAAGCAAGTGGATGATGAGGTTGGATGAGGTTGGAGGCATACAGACATTGAAAGGAATAAAGCTCAATACCTGCCGCACTACCCGAAGTGCAGAACTTACTGACTTGCCGCTTTTATGTGGCGCCCCCTCTTTAAATGATTGAATGAATTTCTCTTTACATTGGAAGCACACTTTTAGGCGTGAAAATTATGCAGATAATTTCTTCGACACCTCTGAAATTACAAAGGCATTTACCGTCTATGCACATGCGTTTGTGTGGCTGCGTGCTTGACGCTTGACGCAATTTGCTATAAACTTTTAATTTCAGCTGTTGTTTTCGCATTAAATTTATGTGTCTTGCACGTGCGGCAAGCTTTGTTTTCGGTAACGTGGACTTCGTAGGGCAGTTAACTGGCTGAATTTGTGTGCTTTTCGCATGTTCCGTGCGATATTATTACTTTCTCAAGTGCTAATTTTTTCCAATCCGGTTTGGTTTAACTCAGCATCTTACAATGTTTCGATATTCGAGTTCATATAAAAATAGTCAAGTCCAGGGGCGCACCCAGGAATATATTTTGGGAGGGGTTTATACTTCTGAAAATTCGCTTCAGATAAAATGATCATTAAAGTACATTTATGCAAGTTTTATGTACAGTATGTAATAAATAAGTAAACTTTTTGAAGTTTCATAAATTGAATTTATTTACATAAAATTAGCAAAAAACTCAAACATTTGTAACCGACTTCGAAAAAGGGGTAGGTTATCAATTCGTCGGAATAGTATGCTAACGCATAACTTTGGACCACGTGAACCGATTTCAATAATTCTTGTTTTTTTTTTTTATCGGAAAGATGGTACCTCAAGGGTCTTCCCGTAATTTGAAATTACTTGTTTAATATAAAGTTCTATAAACACAAGATGCGCCCAACTTGCAAAAGTAATAAAAAAATTAAAAAAAAAAAATGTTTTAATCTTCATTTTCCTCGAAATCTGGTTTCTGGTTTTCGAATGAGATGGTGATTTTTTACGATTGCCTAATTTTTTTAATATTTCGAATACCGAGAAAATTAAATGAACTTGAATTTTTGTTATGTAGGCAATTTTGGTGGAACGAATTCGAAGTGGGCAAATTAAATCTTCGAATCATTGTTAAGGACATATCAGTTGTAAACTCTTTGAGGCTCAGTAAGTGAGTATGCATTGCATATTTTTAGGTTTCATTCGCAGTTACACTTTTAAGAGCTCTCAAAAAAAAAAACTAAAAATTCATATAAAATGGCGCACAAGAAATGGAATAGGAATAATCTTCTATCAAAATTTCTTAAATCAATTTGCATCGCTCAAGAAAAAAATGCTCGTATATTTATTTCTTTAAGAAAATTTACAGCAAAAGCAAAGTGCTTTATAATAAAAAATATTTCTTGTGATTTTTCTTGAGAGCTGGCTTTAGGATACAGTTTTTATTTCATGTTATTAGCTTTAGGGGGGGTGGGGGGGGTGCTTTTGAACCCCAAAACCCACCCCTTGTGTGCGCTAATGGTCAAGTCACTAATTTTGATTTTGGTACAAGGTTTCCAGTTATGGGTAAATAGAGATGATTTAAACGAGAAAAAATAATGCAAAACATATTAGAGGCAATGAAAGTTGAAAGAGTGTGCCACCAAATGAAAAAAAATTTCAGCATTAAGAATATCTGTTGAAGCTATTTTGTAATTTTGGAAATTTAAGGATTTTTTTAATTTTAAAAGTTCAAGATACATCAAAATGTCAGCATGAAACGGTGAAAATGTTCTTCTTGCCAAAACGAACCAATCTAGAGTAACAAAAATGGAGTGCCACCAACTGAAACAAAATAATATTGATTATAAGATGACGATGTTTTGCGAAACAAAAATTCCAATTTTACAATTTTTATTGGCACGCTCGAAATTAATTCTAAAATTTTTATATACATGAAGAAAGTAATATATATGTGCATAAGGAATACTATGTAAAAATCTTCCACGCCAATATTTAATTATGTACTTTTAAATTATATAGACATTATTAGCTGACTGTGTGTAGTACTACGGCGCGTATACGGTACATATACAACTACAGGTTTATGAGAACGAGTTGTTATTTTGACATTTTAAGCATATCTTTTTTAAGTTTGGTTCAACCTTGTTCAGTGGATTTCTGTGCATTGTGTATGTTTGTATTAACGTCTTTGCAAAATGCCACTTCCTCTGATATGCACAATATGAACATACAAACATACATATGTATTTATGTAAACTAGGCGATCACTAAACGAATGGTTTCTTCAATAACGAAAGGACTGCCGATATTTCATTTTAATTTTTCATTTACTTTTTTTTTTTTCATATACGTAAGCGCATTTAGAATTAATCATTTATTGCTAATATTCATCTTCGAATATTCTCTTTCTTAATTTCCAAATAATAGCGCTTGCAGGAGTTAGCATTGATCCATGGCATTCGTTTCAACGGTATGCACTGTAAATTATACCTATTAAAGGCTCAACGTCATTGTTTGATACAGAGCTTTGTTTTTCGCCTTCTTCTTATTCATCGTTGTAGTTTTCATAAAAAATGAATGACTTTTATAAAACTCTCTCGCATGTTTGTATGACCAGATTCTTAATTCAAAATATTGGCTCAGATTTTATTTTGTGTTAAAGATTATAATTATAAAATATAAATCATACCCATTATACTCATTTATGTGACCAACAAGTTGGCGAGTACTTAGTTTGTCATAGATGACAAAGCCTAAAAGTATCTACGGAAAACATTTAGCGTGTCACACACCATTAAGCAGCAAGCACGTACAATATTTTAAGAAATTCTTATTGCCATATAAGCATCACATTTTTGCGATTTAATAATTTTATTTGACATTTTTCCACTCCAGTGGTAAGTACTACCAGCTGAATTTGGAGTGACGCCGGTTCAATGCAGGAGTTCACTCCTCTTTTTTGAAGCCTGACTGGCGCTTATCATTTGCTTACGGAGCAGAATAGAGTGTTATTTTGCATAATAGTACTTGAAAAAGTTGTGAGTAAACAAAAATAAGTGTGCGTACTAATATTTGGCAGAATTTTGAAGGGCTTTTAAAGCGCGCAAAAAAAAAAACAAAAATGCCACAAGTTTCACTTTTGTTTAAATGAAATTGCAAAAAAGTTTACGTTTGCTAACAAACAGGAAATACATAAATTAGTAGGGGAGAAAATTATGCGAAGAAACAAATTAGCAAAAAAAAAGCAAAATAAGAAAGTAAAAGTCGTTTTCTTCGGTGCAAAAAACTTAGGCTGTGCGCCAGTTGACTTAAATTTTAGTACCTAAAGTAATATTCCATTGGAAATTTCCAGCACTGCTACAATTTAGGTAAACAACTGCTAAAACTGTGCGAGTTCGTTGGACAATAAAAAATTGCTTGGGCATAAGTAAAGAATAGGGCCCATTCAGCTAGAAAAAAAGTGGACATAGTACGCCTTCCGCCATTTATTCTAACGGTATAACGAATTTTTGGTGCAAATTAATAGGGGCGGTGCTAGGCGGTGGTAAAAGTGGAATTTGCAATATTTTCGAAAGCTTATATGTATTTCGGAAATTATGGAATCGATTTCCAAAAGATGATGTTTGGAAAGGTAACTGAAATACCTTTCATTTGATATGTATATCTAGACATACAATAACGATATACATATTTCGAGAAAAACTAAAAAAAAACGAAATTATAGCAAATTTTTTTTAAATAAAAATTTATGTTTTTCTTAAAAAAAAATACGTAATGAACTATATTAAAATATAGATTTATTTTAAATTTTCATTATTTGTTTCTGATAAACACATCTTATAATTGATTAAGTATTTTTTTAATGCATTTTTATTAAAATTTCGTTTTTTTTCTTAGTTTTTTTTTTAGTTTTTCTTGAAATATATACATATTATACATATTAAATGAAAGGTACATATTTCAATTACCTTTCCAACAATGTCCACATTTTGAAAATCGTTTCAATAATTTTCGGAAATATTGAAAATTCCACTTTTACCACCCCTCGCATTGCCCCTTTTAATTTGCAGAAAAATCAGAAATAAGAGGCGAGTCACGCCAACTTTTTTTCTAGCTCAACGGACACTATAATGATAAAAATTAATTAAAACTTCTAAAAAAATTATTGTTCCCTTAATCACTCGCCCAAATACATTTCACAGTTCAATTTAGATTGAAAATTATGCTGGAAAAAATCGAAATTGTTCCTGTTTACACTTTCCAGTGATTTTGGATTTTTCTCTATTTAGCTAGCTCGGAATCTTAACGAAATCTTTAGGAGTATCTCATTTCTGTAACGATTTTTTTTACAAATCTTCAAAAAAAATTATATGAAGTGGTTGAGGGAAACTCGTAAAGAAATTTCTGTACGAAAAATAAAGTAAATTCTGAAAAAATTCCTCACATAGCACAATTATTGTCATTGCTTTACCGATTTTCTTCCGAAATTTCGTAAAAGAATTGAAGTGTGCACAATTTATTGTATTTTAGAAAATTCGACAAATAATCGGATGCGATCTTTACGAATTCTTTAAAATTTCTCTACAATTCAGAATACTCTGAAGAAATGGTTTGCGGGATAGATGCTCGCACACAGCCTTAGTGGCATTCAAGTGTACAGTGCGTATACGTAACATTTATTCTCATTCACGTTACAAAACGAGTACTAGTATGTTTGAATAAAGTCTATATTAAATGACTATTAGGAATTTCAGTATTATATTAACATCTTGAGATTTTATTCCGCACAATTGTAGTAGTACACTAACACGTTGATTGTATTGTTGATCGCGAGAAAAAGAAAAAGAGCAATAAACAAAACACCAAAACACTCGAAAACGTGGTGGGTCTCCTCTTCCTACGCTTAAATATATGTATACAATATAAGATATGTTGTTATCCTCGTAAGTGAAATTTATTGTTAATTCCAGCTCTTCAATTTATAGGATAAGTACCACTTCTGTACGCCTGTTTGCTTTCTTGTTTCGCAATTTTTTAAATTTAATATTATTGGCTTTACGCATCAGCACACACTTCAAATACCCACTTTAATTGCCATTTAATTACCTGTGTTGGCTCTTAATTGTTAACAAGTGCTATTGTATAGCTAACGGTTAATTGGTCGTTGTGTGATGTACAAAGTACATACAAGGTGGCTATTATGTCCATCGTATCAATTTAATAGATCATGATTGAGTGAAATGAATGACTTTAATGGAATTTGATCATCAGTTAAGTTGGCATGAAAAGAACCACTGTACACATTTTTATTATTAGTTAGAATATTAAGTGGTTCATGAAATTGGATACTTACGAATATAGCAGTTATATTTTTTTTTTTAACTGATCGAAATATGGTGTTTGTGAAGAGAGCGAAATATTAAGGGGACTCACGAGGTGTCATAAATAATAGGCATATTTTTGTACTGACATAAATTTTAGGATGGATACAAATGCGTATATATTTAACAACAGCAGCAGCTAAAAACAGTTTTAACCGTTAAAAAGTTACGGCATTACTAGTTAACTTAGCTTGTGACTGCCCTAACTGTATTTAGTGCTACATTAAAAATCTATTTAATATCAATGTGTTCTTCAAGGAGAAGCTTGCGCCTGTTTTGGATTGGTTAAAAAGAGCATTGACAACTTAATTTTTGGTTGATTTAAGTTGAAATGAAAAAAAAAAAAAAACAAACATAAATTTGTAATTTTACTTTCATTTGAAAGTTTGCGAAAATTTAAGAGCTTTTAATAGAAACATGTCGACATATTTAATAAACTATCGTGGTTTTTCAATATACATATTTCCAGACCAAATTCACTACAAGTTTTTATTAAAAAGTGTTTTTTTTCCAAATTTTATGGATTTTTCTGGGAAATCTAGAAAAGTTTCGGGAATGCTCGGAATTTTTTTGGGACTTTGCGAAACAACCTTTCTTCGGAATTTTTTCATTACATTTCGACGTTTTTTCGAGTCATTTCGGAACATTTCGTGACCTTTCAGAAGCTTTCTACACTGAGAAAAAGGATTAGTTTCGACAACTAAGGATATTTAGTTCCCGAATTTTGACAATATTTGGGAACTGTTACCAAGGATTGGGAACTATTACCATGGGTTGGTAATTATAACTAAATATATCAAAGCTTCTAATATTCATCTAGGTTGTACCAAATCGTTACCATACTTAACGTATGGTTCATAAAAGGATGTCATTAAGCTCTGCTAATACAAATAAGCTTTCTTTCAACACATGGTTTAGTCATAGTTACCAAATCTTAGTTGAGGCAACCACGATTTGGTTAGAGAACGGAACATATTCATGCTTGTGAGCCACCCCTAAATAATGCTGAGCGCTCTCTGAGCACATGTGTGTTTCACATACGAAGAACGCCAGCTGAGCAATGCACACAGTCCCGCTTATTGAATCGTTTGAATGCGCTAGCATGCCGGTCGTTGCATAAAAACGATTCAATAGGGCTATTCGCGATTCGGTGCATAAGAGCTGACAAATTTATGCAATTGCAGAAATATGCCATGGATTGTGAGCGACCTTTATTAAACTGTCATGGTAAAACTTTTTTAATCAGCTGATAGAAATGTCAACCAGAGTTGCAATGCATAGCATTTTTATGCTATGGATTTTCGGTATTGCAAATTTGTCAAGCCATGACAAATGCAAATGCGTGTATTTTGTTTGTGTATTGCAAATGATTTGCAATACGAATTTTCAATGCAATGATGCTGGGCCATTTGCACCGGATCGCGAATAGCCCTAATGAATGAGACTGTGTGCGTGGAGATCATTGCTCCGCTACCGCTGTTCGTATATGGGTGAAACACGCGTGTGGTCACAGATCGCTCAGTAAGCTATGGCATGTCGATCACTACGCTAGGTAGAGAAAGAAAAGTGTGTGCTGTGACATGCCCAGGCTTGTTTGTCTCAGTTTCAGTTTTGCCATCGCCGCGAGTTGTTTCGGTGTGTGCATAATTATTTTAAAAATATAAAGTTTGATGCCAACCGGGGTTTCTCAGTGAATATATAATTCATGTGAATTATAATTTGAAAGTATCTGTTTAGCCAAGGAAAAAGCAAAGCAGTATACTTAAACCAGCAGTTACTGACCTGGGTTTTCGCACGACTGTTCCTGTTTCATCGTTTCTTTTTAGGAAATTCATACCACCGTATACATATGTATTATTTACACTATTATTTTATGTTAATATTTATGTATGAATTTTTTATGCTTAATATATGCAAATAAAAGAAGTAAGTAAACACAACAACCATCGAGTAAATTTTTATTTGTGTCAAACCGAAACTTTTTTGTTAGGTAATTCAAGTCTACAGCAAGTTCACAAAATTAATTGGAAACTTGTATCAACCAAAGCATTGTTTATATTTGCTCAACAATGATTTTATTCAACTAACAATATTGTCCACTCAAGGTAGTCGTTTTGTAATTATTAACAAATATACATTTGTCCCAACTAGAAGTCTCAAGTAAATCGCAGACTTCCGTGAACTAGATATTTATTTCGCCATATCCAACTAAGCCACTTGGTTGCTATAACCAAATCTTGGTTGTTATAACTAAACCTTTTTCTGAGTGTACAATAACCCGAAAATATAAATTTCTGTCTATTATATTAATAAGATACTTTTACAGTTTGTACAGACAGGCAAAGCTTCGTCACTGCTCTCCCCAAAGAAAAATACTTCGTTATTCAAATTTCTCTGGGATTTAATTTTTTAGCGATTAGAGTAAAACAAATTTAAGAAAAGATTCAACTCAAAGAAAAAGGCGTGGACGAAATGGGTGGAAAAATCTATAAAACTAACTTTAATTTTTTTTAATATTTTATTTTAAAATTTTCTACTCGGTGCTGTCTCTTAATCAAGCAGTCATGCCGCTCGTCTGCAGTAGATTGTTTGAGATATGAGAACAAATTCTTAACATTGCACTATGGATAATTTCATCATTTTATGTGGCTAAAATTCGCTTTTCGTACTTACAATAAAAAACTTAGGACTATCGAAAACATGTAAAATGAAGAGTGTTGAGTTTAGTCAGTCAATTTCATGTTGTGATTTTTGCGTTTTCTGTGAAATAATAATAATATCCCAACGGTTTTTACCCTCCATTCCCGCCCATCCGTACGAGGGGCGCAGTCTGCATGACGTACGGAACCAATATTTTAAATTTTTGCGCCGAGTCATGATAGGCAGGAGTTTGTTAAGTGTCGAGATCTAAAACTGTTCAGCTACACAACTAAATTCATCAGCTGATTTTATGTATTTATGTCAATAATTCACTTATTGAGAGAGGAGAGTATCGCTTTCTTAATGCTGAAAAGCGGATCTGATATATCAAACGTGCTGGAATGAGAGTTAAAATCCTGGCATAAGCAACGGAGTGGGTCGTGCAATTCAAAATTGGTTTTACAAGCTTTCAGAAATATGGGACAAAAGTGTCTTGATACGCGTGAGGGAACATTAAAGCTTACATCAGCCAGAAGAGACGGACTTGAAATTGAGCCTGTCAGTAATTTAACCATAAAAATTATACCAAGCATTTCCCTGCGACTGGCAAGTGTAGGAAGGTTAATAAGTTTTAAGCGACTCGTATAAGGTGGAAGACTATATTGAGAATCCCATCGGAAATTTCTTAAAGCAAAAAGTAGGAATTGTTTTTGAATTGATTCTATCTTGTCTGAGTAAATTTGATACCTTGGATTCCAAACCACCGAGCCGTATTCCAGAATCGGCCTAACTAATGTTGTAAACAGGGTTTTAGTGATATACGGGTCACTAAATTCTTTTGACCATCGTTTCACAAATGCAAGTACACCTTTAGCCTTGTTGACTGTCACATTAATGTGAAGATTAAAATTAAGCTTAGGATCCATTGTGATACCAAGGTCCACAAAATTGTATACGTGTTCCAGGTTATGGTTACCTATTATATAAGAAACTGGCAGAACAGCTCTTCGTGAGAAGCACATTACTTTACATTTCTTAAGATTTAGAGGCATAAGATTTACTTTACACCAGTAAGCCATACTGTTTAAGTCTGATTGTAGCAAAGGCCTTTCTTTAATTGAAACGTACGATTTATAAAGTTTTACATCATCTGCATACATTCAAATTTTGGAATGTTGAGAAAAAAAACAGTATTCAATAAAACCGCAAATTAATAAAATTATAGTTTGAAAAACTAAAACCTCCCTATTATAATTGCCATTCGTACTGTCATCAGGTATGTAACTTGAGAATAGAAATCGCTTCATCTTTTAGGCGCATCAATATTACATAGTTACATCCCGAGCTAATAAGAGGAAGGTAATAAAAAGTGACAGCTTTTGACTCATCGGCCGCCAAGACGGGTTTTTTTTTGCAAAATTTTGGGAAATCGGATGACAATCAACGAAAAAGTCATATTCTCTTCAGTAATCTACTTGTTTAGTTATAATTAATTGTGGCCACAAAAAATGGGTCAAATTACCCATAGTACATTGCGAATATACTTTTTTAATATTTTCATTATTTCTTCAAGGCCAAATACACGATTCTTTGCTATAAAAAAATAAAGACATTGGGCCGTACCAAGGCATATAAACAGGTAAGCAACATTTCTGTGTATTTTGTTGTTGCTTCTGTTATGTAAAGTGTTAAAAAACTATTCTACTTTTTTAAACATCACAGTGAGCAATGTGAAACACAGACAAAAATTTTGATAGAAAAATTAAAAAAAAAAAATAAATAAATAAAAACTGGGGCGAATATCTTTCTTTGTAAATTAATTTGTTTCATTCCAGAAGCATCAATGCATCATTTGCTGGTTATAATCGCGTTCACATGCAAACACATTTTGACAATTAAGAATTGTAAATTTAATTTGTAAAACATATTCGCTTAAGACATGAAAAGTTTTTGGGGCAAAACAAACTTTTAATTAGTCCTTAAATAATTAGCACACATGTCTCAAAGAATTTGCGAATTTTCACCGAAGCAAAATCACCGTGACAACAAGAATTCAAATACCTTAATTTCCGTAGTTACGAGTATGTGCGTGCTGCAGTGCCATTACTCATTACCACTTCCGTTTATTACCAAAATAAATAGTTTTCCATTTGTTTTGCTTGCTTTGATTAATGACATTGTTGCCGTGTGGCCTTTTTTTTTTGGTGATAGCAGCACTTTATTAAAACTTGCTAGTTGGCTGCGTTCATTAATCTATTCTTGCCACAAAGGAAGTACATAAACAGGAAAATGCTAATAGGCTACTAGACTGTAGAGTGGAAATGAAAGCAAGTTGTTTATTATAGCAAAACAAAACCTTTACATAATCTATCTCAACACTTTCTGTGCCATTGAGCTAAGGGAAAAAATTCCAAATTCAGACGAAAGGAAGGTTTAGTACATATGTCAGAAATACAATTAATAATTATGCAAGGTGAATGAATTACAAGTAAAATAAATCAAGCTACCTTGAAAGTGCTCAAACCACAAGCAATGCAAAAGTGTTGGCGAAACAGCAGCTCGATTGTTAAAGGAACATAACATAAAAACAACATAAATACGAAATGAAGAACCGATGCCCTGACAGTGGAAAGTTTGCAAGTTAGCCTTGGGGCGAATAGATAAATCCAAATGGGAGCATAAAAGTGTATACTTATTCACCGAATTTTGAATAAAGAAAAGTGGATGCATATGACAGCGTACGAAAGTATTCAAAGCTCCATTGTATAGAATTAAAAGCTTTCCCTGAGTTGGAATTTTTATGTAACTCGAGCCTTTCGCAGACCTTATCAGCGAAGCAATTCGGTTTGTCTCAAAAGTAGCTGGCACTTCGCAATGAACTCGGCTATGTTTAAACAAAAAAAAAAACACACTTTTAAGAGTTCGGAAATTTGTAAAACGTAGTCGAAGCGTTAAAAGACAACTTATTCATTTTTTGTACCAAGGGAAATAACTGCACCGACTTTGGTATAAATTGATAAAACGCACGGTTTGTTTTTTTAATTTATATTAGTCGTAACATTGTTCGATTTCAAAAATTTGAACAGGTTTCTTGGTTTTACTCTATGCAATGTTCGTACCGAGTTTAGTACGGGTTGGTAAAGTTGTTACTGTGATAAAACAATTTTTCATAACTAGGTGGTTCCACTCACATTTTTCGAAAAATTTCATAATTATTTTATTTTATGCCAAATTCGAATTCAAATTACAATTTCCAACAATTTGGATGGAGAATTTCGGAAATATCGGAAATATAGATATAGGCTACCGTCCAATACCGCTCATTTTCAACAGCAACCAAATTTTTTGGTCGTGTTATAGTTACGGTGACCATATTTATGAGAGCCGAATACGGAACAAAAAATAATTTTGCAAATTTTTTTCACAACGGCTTATAGATCTTAAAGCCTTCTTCAAAGATCCTAGATGTATTAGCCCTGAAACAGTATCCTTTTAGTATCATCACAAATACAATGTATACAAATTTATACACTTTGCTTATAGTTAAGTGGTATGTGCATATTTCTAGGCTCCGTATTTTGCATATAAAAACCCGCTGTAATCATAAAAAATTTGTAGCATACTTTTATCGAGATTTTTACCCCGCAAAATTTGTTAAAAAAAATTCGTCAACATTTAGTATAATAAAGTGAAATTTTAAGTTGCCAAGGCTTACCATTAATTTTTCGGCAATTTTTTTTTTTTTTGTTGATGGTGTTACTCATTTTGTTCATACAAAGTAAGTATATTCGACCATTTTTTCTTGAAAGAGTGGCAAATGAGCAGCACTTTCGCCTAGTTTGGGAAGGACATTTTCAAAAAAAAAAAAAAACATAATCTGCAAAATTTTATAATTATTGCACTGAATTTACCAGGGTCGAATTACAATAAAATTTTGAATTAGAACTCTTTGTGTCGTAGCAAAAAGGCAAGAAGTGTTAGCCCATCGCATTTATTTATGGTGTAAAGCCATTGAAAGCTGTTTACACATATATACATACATGTATAAATATGTATACAAATTTATTAATGCCTCCTAAGTGTGTATGACAGACTGACTGACTGACGCCTTCGGGGCTTAGGAACATTAATCAATTATGTTTACATCTCCATTCATACGTAATGTATATCACTTTTTTGTCTAGGGACGTCAAGTTTGTCTAAAGCCTATAAGAAACCATAAACAAGCTGATTAAATTGTATACACTTCTGCAGCAAATGCTAGACTGACTCTGTAATAATAATACTAAATATTTTTTTGTTGTTGTTGTTATTTTCTGGCCTTCTGCTTGCTGGGCCGGTCATAATTGTCCATTGTCTCCATTTGCTCGATAAGGGTGAGCTCAAAGGCTGAAAGGTGACGTGACAAAATAGCACTCGTTATATGCTTATTTAACATAACACTTTCACTGTCTGTTTTTAGCAAGTTTGCGTAATAAATAAATAAATACACAGACACATACACGCTTGTGAATAAATGAAAGCCGAAAGCAGCTAAGCGCACACATGCAAAATAAAATCAAATTATGACAGGTCATACGTACGTGCGCTTAAGTGCCTTCTTGCAGAGTCTCGCCACATTGTTATGAGCTTGAGGTGACAAGCCATAAAATATTGCCTGAAGTGCATGCGTAGGCTCTACGCAATGGTGTGCTATTACCTTCTGACGTACATACTATAAGCCTCGCAAAGACGCCTATTGTGTCTGTGATGACAAAATACTACTGCAGCTATAAATCTTTGTGTCCGTTTCGGTACAGCGAATAAAAATTTCCATTTGACATAAATAAAAAAGCGCATTCGATTGACTTTGCGACATAGCTGACAGTCGTCAGCCGCCAGTCGCCGTGTATAATTTTAGGCGCATTTATGTGGAAGCTTGGTGGCGCTGCGCTGTGTGTGTGACGCACAATGGGACTACAGCGGCCAAAACTAGTAAAAACGGATTAGCGAATTCTGAAAAAGCAATTAGGCAGATTCATAGAAAAATGTCCAACTAATCCAAACCAGAAGAAATTTTTGATAAGAACGTATATCTGCAGTCATGAGACGAGCTTAAAGTAGATACAATGCAAAAAAAATTTGTAAAAAAAAAAAATTGATTTTGTCGCAAGTAATTTAGCTAAATTAATTTTTCTGCTTGTGCGGATATATATTTAATAAGCCAATCTCAGTGGCGACCAATTTTTTAGTATATCTGTGGCCAAGCATTACTTTAAATTTGTATATATCTGGCAAAATTTATAAGACAGTTTCACTTGAAGCTCTACATAATATTGTAAGCATGCAATTTCTCGAGTGCTTAATTTAAAAATGGGTATTTAAAAAGGATCTAGGAAGCGAGCTAATTTATATTTAAGAAAGGTAAACGTTAAATATGCGTGCCATATCTCAAGCTGTGAGGAACTGCGAGTTCAGCTTCTATTCTTCCTTTTATAGACACACCTCCTGTAAAATTTATTGAATTTTTATTGTAGAGCTGAAGGAGAAGCCTCTGATATTTATGTACATATAATAAATGCTATGCAATATTAAACTGAAATGGAAGAGAGTGTAGATATTAAGAACTCACGAATGTATTAATCAGATTCAGGATTCAGCCAAAGTTGAACGCTTCTCTGGATGAGATCCGTTCTCCACGGGAAAATACCTGCTTGCTTAGCGCAGCTTTTGTTATATAAAATTTAGGTAGAATTGAAAGTTTCAGTATTCAGCAGATATTGCAAATGTCTTCGTTTTCTCATTTTTAAAGGGAAGAAATAGGAATTTCTTTAGAAATAAAATATATGTGTCTGTTAATTTTCCCCAAAATTTATAAAACTTGGTACGTGAAACTCTTCATTATCTTCCAAATTGAAAATTTAGGCGTAAACGAGCAGTGTACAAAAAATGTCATAAAAAAATATAATTTTTTTTTTAAATTTGCGCATATTTTTCTAGAATTGGTAGACGATAATGTAATGCGATTTTGACGTTCTTTCAGAATTATGCTTTTATGGTTAAAACCAACATATACTTTGAAATTCATCAAAATCGGATAATATTTACCATTTCCGCCCACAAAATTTCTGGGCGTGGCAATGCGTCGACTTTTTCCATTTCCAAATTTCTTCATTCCTTCTAAGTGCAGAATGGCGCATATACGAAATTTCAGCGAATTTGTAGCACGGTTAATACTTTTGACCGCAGCTTATATGCGGATGTCCCACTGTGCAACGACTCATAATTCAAATTTTGTATGATTTATTATTTTTTCTTTATGGTTTCTTGGCTTCGATAGGGTTATTTCCAATAAATGAAAACTAGCTGAGATTTTTTTTTTTTTTGGCTTTTGTCTAAAGCAGGTCTGCGCAGCACCTGAAAGTAGACTTCAATGCCTGCCTACAAATTGGATTGGACAAGTGAACTTTTATTGGGCTGGCTGGCATTTGCATGTCAGACAGCTATTAAATTGCGTACTTATTATAGTGATTTGGTAAAGGCATAAAGCCAGACACGTAATGAGCGTAAAACATTTGTTAAACTAGTATGGATTTTTAAAGAGATACTGGCTTTTACTCTTTTTTTTTTTTTGATTGTTTGCCCATTTGCTTCGAAGCATTTACTAACTGCGTGGTAGAAACGAAAAGCGGCCAAGAAAATTTGCTGCCTTAGAATTTGTTCTAGTTTTTGGATAAACCTTTTGTGCTTCTACGCCAATTATCCTTTTTTCTATGCAGATTTTTTCGCTATTTTTTTAGTAAATGTTTTTTGTCTTCACTTGCCTGCCTAAAACTTTTGTATTATTTTCCCTTCTCACTCGCTTCAAAGTGCAGCAAAAACCGCAAATTGCTGGGCGCTGTGGTTTTGCTTGTCTGGCATGTTGTGTCGGTTGCTTTGCTTCTACTCCCGACCACCACCAGCAGCTGGCTGGCATTGGCAACTCTGGCGCGAAATTGCGGTGGCTATTGCCAGCCATTGAGTTGCGCTGAGTTGCCTCTAATATTAAGCTTAGCACGCGCACACTACAATGGAGGTTGTAAAATTTAATGCGAAATTCCGCTTTAAAAGTAATTTTTGTTAATTTTCAACAATTAGGTAGGTAAATTGAGCGCCAAGTCGTAATAAGTAATTGTTTTGATAAAATTGTAGAAATCTAAACCAAGTTGCGAGTACGAAACTTTGTGGGTAGTTATGTATTGGCTCTTATTTATTTTTAAAATATTTACTTTTGAAATTTTGATACAACAAGTATTCTAATATTGCTGCCCACATACCCATACACAACTATCGCTTAAACTCGCTAAAGTTTTGAGTCTTAATTGTGTGACGTTGCGAAACTTTTCCAACTTAAATAAGACAATTACTTCGCAGTTCGTTAGCAAGTCTGCTTTTAGGCTGCCAACTTTGATACCCTTGTAAGTCTATGTCTGCTGACCTTGCGAAATTTTCTTTGTTTTATGATTGCAGCTGTAAATACATACATCAAACATTTATATGTAATTGCTTTGGAGGTGTTAGCGCTCTGCAAAATAATCACAACTAAAGGGTGGCTTACATACCACGGATTGAAACACACCCTGATGACATTGGAAAATAGCCACATTTTTTGAATTTTATCATTATAATTATAAATTTAAAGTTAACATCAATTTATTAGTTATTTTATTTCTGCCAAAATTTATTTTAAAATGAGTTGTATTCGCATTTTTATATAAACTGTTTTAAGTAATATCCAATTAAAAAGTTGTAAAATTATAAAAGCAGTCTAAATTAAAAAAAATCAATTTTGATTTAAGACTGCGATTTCGTTTAAGAACCCGGACGGCTTAAAACATTTACATAAATACTTCCGTTAAAGCAAAACTAGAAATATAATACAAAAATTATATGTATTCTTGCATACCTAAATACTTTTGCCTGAAAGTTTGTTTGAATGGGATGGTTCTTATTGTAAACCAAAACCCAGCAATATTGAATTCAACTCTGTACAATTCGTATTTATTGCCTAATCTGATTTATCTTAATTCTTTTTATTATCTTTGTACTTAATTGAAATCAGTAAAATGAAATACTGTAATAGCACGGAATTATTTTAGAAAAGGTCTAAACTTTTGCAGAAGAGTTAACATGTGCATACTGCTGACTATTTACTTAACTAGCGCACAAACGTGTGCATTAAAAAAAAAAAAAAAAAACTTAGGAGGTGCATAGTTACGGTGACCAGATTTCTGTGGACAAAAATCCGGATATAGAATAAAAAGACCTAACATTTTTTAATATTTTAATGCAATTATATTTCAATCAAAACAATGGGGAAAAAATTGAAAAATGATAGCAAAAATGTATACACAAAATATATACGGTGGCGAGAATGTCAATAGAGAAGAGACTTTTTGGCAAGTATTGGCTACTTTTCTTTGTGCAAAGAATTGTTATAATTTTTTATGGAAATATAGCTTACTATCTAAAAAAACTATGTAAATCAAAATTTCAAAACTTTGAATTTGAAGAAATGCTAATAAAAATTTAAAAATTTTAAACCGATTTTTTAGAATTGGTTTGAGTATGCCCATGGCAATTTTTTTGATTACGCGTTTACTTCCATGCAAAGTATGTTTTTTTTGTATGGAGAAAATGAGCAATACCTTCCACAAAAAAAATTTACCAAAAATCAACTGGACTTCAAACTCGCACTTTGAATTGAATGGACTACAGAAATGCATACTCGGAATGTTTCTAAGAAATCTAACTAAAAAGCTCAAAATTTGGATGAAACTTTGTCGAATTTAACTAATTTTTAACCGACTTCCAAAAAAGGAGGAGGTTATCAGTTCGTCGGAATATTTTTTGTATGTTACCGCATAACTTTGCACCACGTCAACCGATTTTAATAATTTGCAACGAAAAGGTAGTGCCTCAGAGGTGGTCCCATACTAATTTGGTTTAGATCCGATCATTGGATCATGAAATATATAGAAATATATATTTTTTTTTTGAGTCGGTTTTTTTTTTTTGCTAAAAATTACTTGTTATACAACGTTTGAAATTTTGACTTGCACGGTCTTTGTTAATTAACGAGCTACACTTTCATAAAAAATAATAAACATTAAATAATCGAATGGGTAATAGCCAAAGAATGTTAAAATGTCTCTTCTCTATTTTTTGATGGAATTAGTATTTCGCTAAACTCAAGTTAGAATCGTTTCATGAAAAAAAAACAAAACTTAGAAAAAAACAGAATAATAAAATATCCAAAGATCATAGAAAGTAAAGATGCTGGCTATGTTTATGGCTCCCTTAGAATATATGTTCTTTGTGATAACGAATGTGCTGCCACGTTTGTAAGAAAAATTGTTTTTGGGTCAGAGTACAGGGAAACTCTTTTTAAATTAATAAAGAAAACACAGAAAATCGGGACATAATCGGTACAAATACGAAAAATCGGGACACTTATACGTCCCGACTTTTAAAAAATTTTCAGCGGGACAATTTTCTCAAAATCGGTTCTGTCCCGCCAAAATCGGTATGAATGGCCACCGTATGCATCGTAGTAGATTACGTGCCAACAAAACGCGACCACTTACATTCCTATATATTTTGCTTTTAAGCAATAAAAATTTTTATATAAAAGAAAATTAAATTAGAAAAAGAAAAAAATGTATTCAAAAAAGAAGGAAAGAGTACTAAAATACTAAATTAGATTAAAAATATTTTTATTTTAAAAAAGACAAAAACAAAAACAATAAAAAATTAAATAACATCCCTAAAATCAAATGAAACAAAAAACTATATTTTTATATATTTCTTTAAAAAAAATAAAGTCTAAAAATCAAAAGAAAATGAAATTAACAAAATAATAACAAACTAAATTAAAAAATAGAAAAAATTAATAAAATGAATTTCCAAAAAGTATATTAAATAAAAAAAAAATATTGCTCGTTTCTCTTAATATCTAAGAATTAAAAATAAATTAACTAAAAGCCTTAAAAAAGTTATTTATAAAAAAAAAGTAAAATAAGTTCCTAAAAGTTAATGAAATTTAAAAAATATTCTTTTTAACCAATAACAACCAAATCATTTACAGAAATTGAATCAAGAAAATATGACATTAAAAATTAAAAAAAAAAAATACATAAAATTACTTTCTAAAAATTACAGTAGATTAAAAAAATATATATTTCCTTTTTAAAAATAACAAATCTGAAAAAGTAAATTAAAAAAGAAAAAAATGTAGATAAAGAAAAAAATCCTCTGCGCTCGAGCTCGGATCCCTCGATTAGGACGCGTGCGCTTTGCCCACTCGGCCATTGTGGCTGTTGGCGTAACGCGAGCTAAATGATATGCAAGTGCTTTATTTCAACATAGCTTTTCACCACGAGTGGTGAAACAGAAAACTTTCTTTCTAAGACTTTTGCGCTAGAATAACAAAACTGTCTCGTACCATCTTGCCATCTGTCTCTCATTTGTCTTACGGAAGAGTTTTTATTATCTTAGCCAAAATTGCCCTGTTAGAAAAACAAGGGCTATTTTCGTTTCTTTCACACAAGTCGTCTACTTAGCATTTTTCAAAAGCTACACAAAATAACGCCAGACACATGAAATGTGTATCCAAAACTATGATTATTGACAGGTTTCCCAGGCTAATCTGGCGTCACTATTTCTCGGTTCTTCCAGACTTTTTCTGTATATTTTCTAAGTAGTTTTTGCTTCGGAACTTTATAAATTAAAATCTTTTGCGTATTATACGTCGAAGTTATTCGAGTTTCTCACTGTCCATATAACATAAGTAATGGAGACTCGAACAGCAACTAAATAAATTTGAATTAGCGATCACCCTTATGAAGATCCAGATGATTTTTTCCAATGACCACATATTTCAAAGCGCGACGCAAAAGTTCCAAAACTAAAACTCTCTAGAAACTTTTTGGTACACATTGCAGATCGAGTTGTCTAGAGAAACCTAAAGAGGAGATAAAACACATCAAAATTTGAAAATGCAAAACACTGGAGCTATTTAGTACGAATATAGTATTTATGTGGGATAAACATAAAAAAAAAATAAAAAAAACTCGATTCCAATTGGCAGCTACTTTCATTGGCAGCTTTTCATGAAGAGATTCGTGCAATAAAATCGTATTGCAGATGCGCTAGATATCACCAACTTCGAAATAGTGAACCATCCAGAAAAAGACGCAGCTGCCACAGGGTTTAGTACAGGTAAATTATTTGAAAGTAAAGTGAAATTTTATATATCTACATGAAATGGCTTCAGCTTTAGCCATTATCCGGTAATAAAATATGTGATATATTTTAAACTTACATATTTGTTATCATGTTTATTCTTGAAGGTATGCATAACTCTCTGGTTTTCTCTAATTAGCAAAGAAAAAAACGGCTAACTGTTAAATTTTTTCAAATAAAAATTAATTAATAGCTAGTGGCGCTGCCTTCACCATTTTACATGTTTTGTGTAGCTAAAAATTAATTAGAAAATTGTTTGATCGTGCGTGATTTTCTCTTCGAATTTCAGGTCAGTGCCTAAATAAAACCTTATTTTTCATCAATCAAACCAATTTGAGTTTTCGGCTTGGCAAATAGCTTAATTGGTTTTAATTGAAAGATAATCAGAAAAAGTCACTGTGTAAGTATGTATATGTATGTATGTACATATGTACATATGTATCTATTGCATATATCTAAGCATTTTGGCGCATCTGCCACTTGAAAAGTCAAGCAATAAATAAACCTTTTTGAAGCGTTAACAAGAACTGCTAAAATGTGTGAGCTTTATATGTAAATACATATGTATGTAACGTACATATGTAGATATTTTTGGTTTTACTTTGATTGTATAAAGCACACATATGTACAATGTATATAATGACTTTGAATTTGTAATTAATTATTTAATTGCTTTTGAGATGTTTTTAAGGCATTTATCGTTAAGATTAGTGAAATATGTGTTCACTTGCATGCAGCTAAATAAAATATTTTAAATATGTTAAATTGATATCTAATTATTTGCCATTTAAATACCAAATGTTCATATGCTAATTTCTTACACTTTTTATGCATTATTCAGCTCTTAAATGTTGAATAGTAATTTTTAGCAAACCAATAAATAATTATGGAAAATACTTTTGCTGTTGGCTTGTCATTTCTGAATACCGGTAAATGCAAATAAAACTCAGTACTTTAAGTATCTATTCGACACTTAATATTGGATACTTTGAATCGTACTCCGGGTGTATGTACCAAAGTGATGATTGGAACAGAGTATTTTTGAGTGCTCAGTGCTTTCGAGTTCTTTCATGAGTACAGACTATTTTGGAGTACTCAAAAGTAAAGCCCCTAATAAATAGACCGCAAATATGTAACACTTAACTAAAAGCAAAATAAATAAATTTGTACATATTTTACCTTATCATAGACAATACATTGTTGTATTTAAATGATAACTTAAAAGAGATATACTACTAAAAAAAAGTAAAAATAACAACTCGTGCTCATATACATACTTGTATGTAGTTGTGTATGTAACGTATGCGCCCCGTAGCACAGCTAAAACGTTTACTCGTACGCCTTAACTTAAAAAAAGTAATTAAATATTGGCGTGGCATTTTTTTCTACAGTATTATTCACGAATATGCATATATGTATATTAATTTCTTCATTTATATAAAAATTTTATAGTGAATTTCGAGTGTGCCAATAAAAATTGTAAAATTGGAATTTTTGTTTCGCAAATTATCGTTTTGACAAGAAGTATCTTAAACTTTTAAATTGAAAAAAATCGTTAAATAACAAAAATTATTCTGCATGTTGTATTTTCTTTTTTTAATTTGGTGGCACACTTTTAAAGCTTCACAGATATGTTGTACTTGATGCCAACTTTTATTGCCTCTAACATGAACATTCTATTGGAAAATTTCGCAAAGTTATTAAAAAAACCTATTTTGGTTTTTTCGAGTGACAATAAAAAAAAAAAAAATAAGTAATTTAGGCACTTTTTCGCCTAAGTAAACGTTTTAAGGCTAAAATTGTTAAAATAAAATGATTTATTTTTTATTGTGCTTGTTTCTGGAACTACATTTGGGCGCTGTGCCATCTTCAGTGTCATTTTTCGTACGAAACTTAGACTACTCAATGTAAAATTTGACAAGGGATGACGGAAAATCGTTCCACAATACGTCACACTGCTACCCTGTCGGAAACACAAACAACCAAAAAGAAACATGCATATATAAATATTTCGTCTGTTTATCTACCAAAAGAATATCTATGTCCAGTTCTGTAATTACCAAAAATTGCATATAAACAGTTTTCACTTTAAGTCGTTTACATTTAAGTATGTAAATATGTATCTCATTACTCAGCATTTGCATGCACCCGCCTGCAAAGCAATTTGTATTTTCAAACAAAATTTCCATTTCGGCAGCACAACTAATATGTATAGTATATACATAAATATGTATTATGAATTATTATCACAACTTTGCGCCAACATTTCGAACTAAAACTGGAAAATTAGGCCAATTGAAAGTTTGCAAGCAACAAAAGTTGCGCCGATGCACTTAAAAGTGTGGTTAGCGTGTGCACACACTTTAGTCGGTTGCGTTTGGCTATTCTCTGCTAAGCCACAACTAATCTCATTAAAATATAGAATTTTGCTATTTAAATTAATTTTCATAATCGTTACAAATGGCCAGCTTCGCGTGCCAAAAATTACAATAAAACCTGTATGTATGTATCAGGGATGAAAAAGTAGGTACAATTGTACCTTTTTCCGACGTTTGATGACTTAAAGGTACATTAGGTACAGTCAGTGGATTTTAGGTACAATTATTATTATTGACCCATATTCGCTTTTTGATTTCTGGAAATATATATTGAAAATGCTTTCGAAGTTACTTACGGCAATTTGATTATTTTCTCTAGACTTGTTGCACCTATCAAAAGGAATCGGATAAATTAGCAGACTTTTCGTGTTGTTGCTGGATAAAGAAGTATACTTCGCAAAGTGTGTTTTTTGTCTTTTTCGCCAATATTTTTCAGTAGTCAAGATTTGACAAAAACAACACTTCTCCGATTCCCATTAGACTATAGTCTATAGATATAGGCTCAGTTAAAAAAACAAAAACTTAATCATGTTTAAAGTACATCCATCCTTTGTATTCATGTTTTAAATAAAATTTATAAAAAAACTACAAATGAATGATGTAACTTTTTTTAGGTCCAATCTGTCTCATTTAGGTACATTTATTTTATGATATTAAGTACAATCTGAAATTTCCATTTTTCATCCCTGGTATGTATGTATGTACATGTAAGTTGGAAAAAGTTATGTATATGTTGGAGTGGGCACATGGAAATTTCCGGAGGAGGCCGAAGCGTTGCTGGCATCTGTCATTAAGCTACAATTAATGTTTGTTCAAATTTATAAAACAATATTTGAATAACTCAGTGAGAGGGGAGACCAGTATGTTTGCATGTATGTATATAAAAAAAATATTTATTGGACCAAAAAGTAGTGGGTAGGCACTGTGGCCAATGGTAATCAACTATTACCACCTCCGCATGGTTGTAAGCCATGCAGAGTCCGCAGAATGCTCCGGAAGCAGTGTCCGGAGGATGCATCCGACTAGGCAGAGCATACTTTGAAGTGCCATCTTATTGAAACTTAAGAAAGTTCAATTACTTGGCAGTTGAGAAGTGCATGTGCAAAAATTTCCTAAATTGCATAAAGGAAATTTTTGCACATGCAGCAGTACATAGCATGTATTTAGGCGCCTGGTGTTAGCAGACGCGCCTAAACATACCGGCCCCCCTAGACGACTTGGTCGTCTAGTGGATATAAAAAAAGCCGCAAATATCCGGCTCGAAGGACCATGAATAACTCAGTGAGAGGGGAGACCAGTATGTTTGCATGTATGTATATAAAAAAAATATTTATTGGACCAAAAAGTAGTGGGTAGGCACTGTGGCCAATGGTAATCAACTATTACCACCTCCGCATGGTTGTAAGCCATGCAGAGTCCGCAGAATGCTCCGGAAGCAGTGTCCGGAGGATGCATCCGACTAGGCAGAGCATCCTTTGAAGTGCCATCTAATTAGAACTTAAGAAAGTTCAATTACATGGCAGTTGAGAAGTGCATGTATTTAGGCGCCTGGTGTTAGCAGACGCGCCTAAACAATATTTATGTAGTAACCAAATATCTACATAGCAATGTATGTAGGTACATTTATTTCATACATACTCTTTGTCAATCGCACCCACCCTTCTCATTTTTTCCCAAAACTCATTATTCTGACACTCACACACACACACAATCATACACTTTCTTTACCCCTAACTGCTGCTGCTTTTCTCTCACCTCCGCTTCTGTTACGATCGCCAGTTGCCTAATCCTGGCGCATTTCGTATTAATTGGATTAAAGTATTAAATGCGATTTTATGTGTTTGTGTGCATCAGTAGTCATTTGGTAACTGAAAACTCATTGCTGAAGCACGCAATTGCATTGGTGCAAATGTAATTTGTTGCATGCCACGTGATAGCGTTCAGTTCATCTTTTTCATTGGAATTTCGTGTTTTATAGCTTTGTAGTGAATGGTCTTTGACGGTATTACGCCGATGGTTACACACAACACTGATTCATTTCGTGGCGTATCAGTGCTTTTTGCGAAAGTTTGGTTAGAGTTTCAAATGGCTGCAAGAGATGTGCTCTTTTGCACGGATGCTGTTGTTTCTGTTGTAGTTTTATGCAACTAATAAACTTGTATGTTTATATTCCTTGTTGGTAAGCAGGCTGGGTATCCACTGCGTATGAGCAACATTTGTTCTCTTCTTAAGCATGGATCACACGATTTGTACATTTGTGTTCAATTCTATAAAAAAAAAAATGTTTTTCTTGTATATGGATACCTGCCGAATCGACGTTGAGCTGTCATGGGAGTATAATTTAGTGGTAATTTGCAATACATTGTTAGAGGTCTAACTTAAAATATAGAAAGAAAAAAGATTAGAGAGTTGCCACCTGTTTGAAAACTGCAGTTTCATTAAATTGATAACATTAAGTTAACATTGCAATATGACTGCCAATAGAAAGGGATTTAAAAAGGCTTGCAGCCGAAAATATTTTTGTTGATGGTTGCCACCTGTTTGAAAATTTTTATTCAATTTAATTTATAGGATAAATTGAATATTGCAATATGGATATCAAACTGATGAGGTTTTGAAAAATGTACTGCCGAAAATATTTTTTGAGGAGACTTGCCATCTGTTTAATAATTTGTATTATATTAAATTGATAAAATCAAATATTATCATACGGCTATCAAACAGCACAAAACCAATTTTAAGGCGCAGTGTAGCACTACTCCGGGTATTTGCTAATAAGTATTATTTAAAATTGCAAATTAACTAAATATGCATTTTCGATTGGAATAAAACATATTTGGCATATTTGGCATATTTTATGGTGTTTTCGTTTCTACCAAAAAATTTCCCCTTTCGATTGCCCCTTTCTCTTTTCGTGTTCGACTTTTAAATAAACGCAACCGGTGAGAAAATTTTGTGCTCGTTTCTTGTGAGGCAAAGAATGCTGTTTCTGTTTGTCAGGGGAAATGGTTGACCTGAAAATCAGATGGTTGCTTAAAACAATAATATTATGAAATGCGTGCGCTAGACAAGGACAAGAAGGCAAAGAAATGCACTTTCATAGGGTTGAGTGTAACATCAAACACATATTGCACGGTGGATGGGCAATATTTTTTGGTAGAAACGAAATCAATTTTTCTTCTATATTTTATGAAGTTGTGATTGCAAATCTACACAATTTCTGTCAAAAAAGTTTCTGTCAAAAGTATAAAAGTAACATTATTTTTCCTAAGAAAATTTCGTTAAACAGAGCAGAACCACACACATTTCACAATTTCACCGGATGCGCTCTGTTTTCGCTTTTCAATGGAAATTACATTTTAATCTCATGTTTGTGTGTTTTGCGCCAATTAAAGAAAACTTAACCTGAAATTTACTTTTAAAATCGCATAGCCACTAACAAAAACATTTGTAATGACTTTTAAAACATGAATTGTGCAAAGTTCATATCTGGCGAGTTATTTGTGCGAATTCAGTTTAGTTACAAAGCTCTCTTACTCTTAGAAATAACTATAATAACAATAAAAATAAGAAAGAAAAGAAATAACTACACAAATGCAACCGAAGATAAAATCACACAACGTACATACATACATACATATTTATGTAAGTGTAAGTTGAAGACAAAACGAAATGCTGCATGGCAAGATGAAAACAAATTTGGTAAATGTCTCAACAAAAAAGCAATCAAACTTTTCGCACATCCGCATGGCAACAGCAAGTAACACAACAATTGCACTTTTATAGAAAATTCAATATTGCTTGCTTTTGGTTTGGTAAACAACTTTCAAGTATGAGTACAAATAGAGGCAAAGTGTCGGCGCGAATACTTAAGCAAGCTAAGTAAATTGAAAAGTAAAAAAAAAAAACACATTTCTATATGCTTCCAAACTTTTTGCGCGCCTGATTACTTTTTGCAAATTTTCATGGTAATAAATAATAAAATTTAAATATTTCTAGAAACGCTTCTGAAGTTTTTACTTGCGTGATAGATGCTTACGATTTCGTACAATAATAGCTAGTTATGTATGTGTAGGAATGCAGATTTACATATGTACATTAGACTGGATCACTACCCATTCAAAAAAAAAAAAAATGGGTGCTGTGTTTCCATTGGAATTAAAAAATCCATTATATTTGAAGACTTCCACCAAAATATTTCGGAAAAATATTAAGATTTCCGTGAGCTGGACCGATCAAAATAGTTTCTTTAAGATTTTTTTGAAAAAAATCTCCCCAAATGACAAAACGGTTTAAGCTTAAAAAATATGCATAAAAATATTAAATGCGAGATCAATGATGCTGTTTTTTTTAACATGTATCAAATATTGGTATAAGAAAAACTTGAATAACTGAACCTAAACTATTCCGATTTAGACTTCTGAGATATCATTGGAAAGGTATTTTCTCACCCTTTTTATTTCTATGCTAATAAAGGATGAAAGAGAAAGGTAGGATAAACGAGCGTCATTCCAAGTTGAATTAAGATGTGTTGGTATTTGAAAAAAAGGGACGTGAATGGGTTTTTTTTTTTTGTTGAACGGAAATAAAAAGAGTGGGAAAATACTCTTCTACTGGACCCCATAAGTCTAAATCAGAATAGTTTTAGCCCAGTTATTCAAGTTTTTCGTGAATCATACTTTGAAAAAGTTTAAAAAAACAGCATCAATAATCTCATTATTAGGATTCCGTTGAATTTTATTTTTAAATATTTTTACATTATATTTTTTATATTTATTATTATATTTATATTTTTTAAAAAACTATTTTTAATAATAAAAATCTTAATCACTTTCCGAAAATTTTGGTGGACGTCTTCAAATATAATAAATTTTGTAATCCCGGCGGAAAAACGGCAATTTTTTTTTGGTGATGCAGTCTAATGTACATACATATATTTACGAAATTATGTAAATAAATTATGGATATACTTCAAGACAATCACATTATAGGCGAGAACTGTGGCGACTCTGCCTATTTTGACAATCTCTTATTCATCACTAGTAAATCAAATGCAACATAAACATGAAAGTTTTTGGACAGTGTTCGAGAACCTTTAGTAAGTTCTGGAGTCTGAGGCCAGCTGTGGTATTCTGGATATACATAGTTTTAGTCAGGTAGTGTAGCTGGATGACATCTGGACGATAACTTCAATTGCTTTACTGGAAAGGGCCATTCAATCGCAAGTCTTTGTTACACTGAAAGTGGCAGACTGGATAATTGACGAAAGGTGGCGCGGAGATCAAGTCAGAATCTGCAGTGACAGTCAAGCTGCTCTCAAGGCCTTGGAAATTGCTTCTTCCTTGCCTCTTCAAAAATAGTCCAGGAATGTAACTTGAGACTGAACTCGCTTACAAGGTGGAATGAGCTTAAACTTGTGTGGGAGTCAGGACACTATGGTGTTCACGGCAGCGAACTGGCTGATGAATTGGAACGTTCAATTAGATCGGAGCCAATTGCAGGGCTAAGCATATCGGAAACGATCGAGTACATCAAAGATCTCATAAAAAAAAACTCATGAAAGCCGTTGGTGCGCTATTGGCACCTGCAAAATAACCAAGTGTCACCCAAAAAGGCCTGACGGGATGACCTACGAGACCTGATAGCACTGATTACGAAGCATAATCCATTGAAACGATAAATGGTCATCGAAGAACCACTAAAGTTAGCAGTAGAAATATCTAAAGTAAGTAGTAAGGATTAGACATGGATTAGACAAGGATTAGAGACATTGAGCCACTTAACAGTACTAAGGGTTTTTATTTTTTTGAAGTTTGAGTTGCGTCGTTATTGCATAGGACCATCCATATGCAAAGTAACGACTTTCTCCTTAAAACTTAATTTAAAATCTTTTAACTCGAGTTCACATAGCGCGTACTTTCTACAATAGTGTATTAATTCAATATTCACCCCATTTTATCAATTTAATTCAATAAAAATTGTCCAACAGGTGGCAATCCTCTCCAATCCTATACCTCTTTAATTTAATACCCATATTGCAATATTTAATATATCTTATGAATTAAATTAAATTAAAATATTCTAACAAGTGGCAACCTTCCACAAAAATATTTTCGACTGTAGCCTTCTTAAACCGCTTTCTTTTTTCAGCCATATTGCAATAATTAAGCTATCTTATCAATTTACTTAAACTAAAATTTTCAAACAGGTGGCAACTCCTCTATATTTTAGGTCTTCTAGCTATAAATACATAGTTGAAAACTGCATTCAATTCCTTGCATTAGTTTTCGAGTGATGCGCGCACAAAGATATAGACAAATAGATGGCAAAAATTCTAAAAATTGTTGGGTTGGCTTCTGTTGCTCTAATAAAATAAAGACCACCCCTTATTAATTTTTCTTTAATGTCTATAATTTACAGACATCCGCCTGTTACGATTTTATTAAATGTATAGATATTTTTGGGCTTTCCAGAAGCTTCGGGCTTTTTCGGAACTTTTCGAGACCTTTCGGCACTTTTCGGCGGTTTTTCTAGATATTCGGAATCGGTCGAAGGGTTTCTTGTTTTATTCAGAACTTTACGGATTGTTTTGGGAACTTCCATGTTCAACGGCATATCTACCCTCAACCTTACCATTTCGAGGAAGAAAATCCGTAAGGGCGTTGGTCTCAAATAAAATAAAATAAATTAAGTATAATTAAATAAACAATAAAACAAAGAAAAATAATAATAAAGTTAGGTAAGGTAAGATAAGGTAGGGAAAATTAAATAAAATAAAGATAAATAAACAATTTAAATAAAATGAAATTTAAGTTAACCAACTTCAAACAATTTTGCAAACGCAAATCATAATTCTGCCGAAAATGTGCAACAATTATCATCAGGTAGGTCATAAATAAAATGCATCAATTAAATATTTCAACTTATGAAATACATCAACAACCTTAGAATAACATCTGTTTAAATTATGCATGTAAAAATAAAAAAAAAATAAAACATTTCATTGCGGTAAACAGTTAGTTTAAATAACTTTATGATAAGTGTTGACTTTAATTTGCGATTGCAAATTGCAATTACGATAAATAATTTATCGGTTGAAAGTTGTGCATTAAACGTGTGGTTTATAAAATGAAAAAGTAATTAGTTTGTGGCGAGGGGAAATTAATTGTAGTTCGGTAGTTGCAGAAAATTATTAGTTAGAAGCTGCATAACAGGATAAAGTTGTAGCTCGTTATAAAAGTAGAATTTCGTTGCAATGTATAAGTAAAAGAAATTTCTTCACAGATTATGAACTGTTTAAGACTTTAAAAGAAAAACTATTTGGCTTAGTAAATTGACTTTTCCCTCTACAAAAAATTTACCTTATTAGAAAATCTATTTATTCCAAAATAATAATTATTTACTAAATACACACAAATCACTTTATATTAGAAAAACTTTGCTCTTCTTAAATAGATACAAGCAGACTCTAATACGTATATATAAATAAATTCGTATTACATTCGGTTATTTTTAGACCAGAGCTAAAGTTTAATGCTTTTTCCTTCATGTATGCATCATAAATAAATTTCCTTCAAAAGTCCAAGTACAAAAAAGCGCATTGAATTTGCGGTAAAAAAAAATAGCAACACCTAAGCAGATTTGAACTTCCATTCTGAGAATGAATGCTTTTAATTCTGATCACGTAAATATTGCAAAGACAAAATATGTATGCATGTGTATATAAACTGAGGAAAGTTGTGCATTTTCCAAAGATACCGAATTTTTATTTCAACTGATAGTGGAATTAAAGTCCAGCAGCCGTTGGGCAAGGAAAATTAAAGACAGCAAAGATTGTTTTAGAATATATTTGATACGGACAATTCTGTTGATTTCCTTTTCACATTTGGTCCACTAAAATTTGAAAGCACTTCAGAAATTTGCCATCCAATTTTTTCGTTACGCGAATAATGATAAGGAATTTTTCTTTTTAATTAATTCACTTTTTAAAAGCGGAAATATTATTGTAGCGAAGTGAATTAAAAAAAGCGCTATAAAAATTAGCAAATGTTTTATAGGTCAAAATACTCATCAACATGTCACTTGATAAATCTAAATAATTTTTTATGATTAAGACAGTTGCAAAAAATCAGTTAATTTGATTTCTTTTTCAAATTATTTGGTCTTAAATACTGTTAGTTTTTTTACAAAAATTCTTAAAAATCAAAAATAGCGATTGAAACAAAATACGCGTAAATGTTGTTTTTGCTCTAATGCCACTACCCGTTTGATATGCCCTGATTAAGACCATAAATATCCAGGTAAAATAGATGTCAAAGACCTCTGCTATCTTGCAGGAAACAGTGAGTATTTGCATTTTATGTGAATAATATATTTCTTATGAGAATATATTTTTTTATATTTACAGCATAAAAATCTTAAATATTCAAAGTTAACTTAGTAAACGTTTCAAACATGCCACATGTTTTCAGTAGCATATACATACCCTGTTTATACCGACACATAAAGCGCCTTTGACCCAGTTCGCTGTGATCCGGAAAACGGAAGCATAAATCAAATTTCAATACGCTCAGAAATTCAAAAGTGTATTGACTCGATTTTTGTTTTCAAATCGGTGTTTTATTTCTCACATCGGTTAGAAAACAGGTATAATAAACACATCGCTCATTTGAGGCGAAGTGAAGAAAGGTTGGATTTCTTTATACAGCCCGGCCAATCGCGCAAAATAATTAAATATTAAAGAAATATCGAAAGAAAACAAAAAAATTTTGGTTCATTTTTGAATACGGTTTCAGCGAGGGCGCTATACAGACACACGTACAAACTTTTGAAAGAAATATGTGTTGAGTCATGTCGAAAAAATGAAGAACAAGCATATACCGCAAAATTTGGTCTAATTAAATTGACACACAATTAATTACCACTCCCGTAAACTACTTGTGTTTATTAATATAATTTTATGTTGAACGAGTTACCTTCATATTAAATACTATTTACCATATTGTGTTACCGTTCAACTTTTCTCGAGCAAGATACAAATTTTTCGAGAGTTGTAGAACGTGCATGAAATTAACAAAATTTGTAACTGTTGCCAGGATGTTGACGAAAAGTTGCTAATATGCAAGTGCATATACATTTCAAGCTTCCTTTTGGTTTGCAAGAGTAGAGGCGAAATATTACTTCAGAGTTGTAAACTTTGTTATTAAAATATATAAACAAAATTAAACATATTTGACGACAATGTGTGGTAAAAGTTTTAGTTTTAATCAAAAGGGCACAGATGAAATTTGAATAGAATGTGTAACTGAAGTTACGTATACGCAGTGGTTGCTTTCGTATGAAATGAGAACGCTGTCACGAGCAGAACGGCAAAAGATCCAGTTAAATTGTTAAAACAGATTTATTTGATTATAAAAAAGTCCTATATCGCGTGATCAAGGCCTTATGAGAAAGTGATCTTCGGCAGCTGCACGGGTGTCAGATACCACCACAAAAAATTTAAACATTTTATAAAAAAATTTTAATTATGCAGCTAAATTGGTTGTTTGTTCTATAAATTAAATACTTTAGTTTTCGTAGAATTGACAAATGATTCAATACAAGTAAATCATTATTTTTGTAGCGGACTATTTTATTATCCGCTGTCTTTAGCTTGCTATGAAGGTCGATCTATGAAACCGTACTGCCTCCATGATTAACGCATAATACATTAGCGTGGTCCAAAATAAGTAAAGTCGGAATTATAATGCTCTTACCCCTTAGGGTTGCTCTATATCGAAAAAAATATACCTATCCCTATGCTTATTTTTTATTTTGAAATCAAAAAATATTTAGAGGTCGCTCAAAGCGCTCAAGGTTGTCCATGCCCACTACAATGGAATTCGATTTGTAACTTAGATTAACCTAGGAAGACATAAATCTGAAATTTGGGGAAAATCGGTTAACTGCCACGCGCACCAGGCATCCGAATTCTAGATTCTAAAAATAGCAAACATTTGATGCAAAATCTATTTTAGCATAAAAATACCGAGATATGTATATGTATACTATAAAATGTGTAGGTTGGCGACCAGCCATGCAAATTAGCCAAATCGAGATACGTTTAATACTTTTTCCGACAACTTTCGGAGCGATCGGCCAGTGTGAGGAGTTCAATCTATGGATGATTGACGACATCGACGCAAGCTATGTCTTGCTATTAGTTTAAAGTGTAAAAAGTATTTTTTTACCAATTCACCCCGTAGCTGAGAAAACTACGAAAAATGTTCGATAGAATGCATATTTCGAATCCCACATAAGTTGGCACCAACTGAACGGCACGTGATCCCTAAAAAAAAAAAATTCAGCTGTAACCTGCGGGCAGCCAATTCAGCTAAGGTTAACCATTACCATGGAAATCACTTGCCTAACAACGCCCCCAAGCCACTCCAGCATGTGGTATGTTGCATATACATACATACATATGTATATACATACAAATACCTCTGCACCTGCAACTGTAATTCAAGAATGCAATCTGCAAAACAACGAGCAAAATGACGTCAAAGCGTGCTTTAAAAGTGTATGAAGATAACTTTATTTGTGAGAGAATAAATAGAAAAGGTAAAGCGTTCATGCCATGCCTGCTGGAAAAAATTTTAACTGGAGATTCATTTTCTTGGGCCAAGTTTGTAAATTCATTTAATTTCATACACAAATAGAGAAAATTGTAATTCAGTTTTCCAGCGAACATCACGAAAGTCTAAAAGATTGATGCAAACGTTCCTTCAGCACTTGAGTCTACCTTTTGGCAGGCCTCAAATAAACACCCGACAGAATAAAAAAAAAAAAAAAAAAATTAATAAAGTTCAATTTATGTCCGATATTGGCAACGAGCCGGTTGGTGCAAGAGTGCAACAATATTCCTCTTAGGTATTTGCTTACCATTCTTTGGAATGTTTGCAGTTTGTAAATTATGTAAAGAAAGGTCGCTGCTGGGTGCGAGCTCCCAGACAGCTTATTCTAATGTGTACACACAGAGAGGACGGTGTAGGTGTTTGCATTCGACTGAGTGGCGGTGTTTTGCTGCAGGAAATTGCTGGCACAGCAGCAGCAGGTAGAAAAACACGTTTGAACATCCAACTAACTGCGTTTTTGTGGTGTCGTAAGAGTTTTTGGGAAAAGGAAAGAAAGAAGAAACGTAGGAAAAAAATATACATACAAAAATTGCAAAAGTATTCAAATGGCTGCTGTCACTTAAGCCAACGCTATGTTTATTAGCAGCGTAAAAGCATTTGTAAGGTGTCGCCGAAGTATGCACGGGCACACCTAAACAAATACACTCCCTAAAGCTTAGTGAAAGAAGAATATGTGTTGGTGCATTATAAGGGAAAAAGGACTAAAAAAATAATGAAAAATAAAATTGCTGGCGCAAAAAAAAAAATGAAACCCTTCAAGCTGGCGTGAAAAATACGCTCATGTCAATACATTCAAGCGCTTGGCCCACAAGTGAGCAGTCAGCGTCAGCAGAGGTGTCAACATTTTTTTTATTATGATCTTTCACCTTCGTGTCGAGACAATTTAACCTTGGATATGTGTGCGTTTTTTTATAAGCCTCAGTTTCTCCCAAAAATAAAATAATATAAAATAAAAGGCAATACTCGCATATAAGCAGGGTATAACCGCCAATTTTTATCTTTTATTTTATTTTTTGAGCACTCGTAAAAAACAATTATAAGATTTTAATGCACTTTTGAACCACAAATAATACACAAATACCCCGAGAGGCCCCGAAAAAATCATGAAAAATTAATTCGGAGAAAACCTCTTCTTTATTTAAATTTGTTATCAAACCCCAAAAAAACGCAAAGGTCAATGATTTACACCTCAACTTGTACAGGGTGACGCAGATTTTTGACAGCAATTGTTTGTAATATATTTTACACAGCGCTTCTTATACACATATATATTACATATATTATATTGATGTATAAAACAATTTTAGAATGAATTTCGAGTGTGCCAATAAAAATTAAAAAAATGCAAGTTTCGCAAATAGTCATCTTTTACTCGGTGTTTTTTTTCCTTTGGTGGCATACTATTTTAATTACAATTCGCTTTTAACATTTTGAGTATGTCTCTTAAATGATTAAAACTAAAAAAATTGCAAATTTGCAAAAATTTCAAAATAGCGGCGACAGATATTCTGCATGCTACAATTTTTTTTTAATTTGGTGGCACAGTCTTGAAGCTTTACCAGTATGTTGTATTTGATGCCAACGTCCATTGCCTCTAATATGAAGATGCTGTTTGAAAACTTCCCAAAGTTATTAAAAAAAAACAATTATGATATTTTTGAGTGACAATGAAAAAATGAGTAATTTCGGTACTTGTTTCTGAAACTCCATTGATTAAAATGTATGCAAGAAGAATGCGTTAGTGTTTTTTTTACTGCCGAGAGAAAGAATTGACACTCGTGAGATTTACTCATAGACAAACATACATATATACAGAATCTATTTTCCACAATATACAATATTAAGTATACTATACTATAAATAAGTATGTACATGTATATAATTTCATTGCTGTTATGTACCAACACCAAGTATAGATTAACATTAAGCGGAAACAAAAAAAAAAAATTTGTTTCCTCTGCTGGCAACTTTACTTGTCTGCAAAAAGTTTAAGAATTATGGGGCAGTTGCTGGCTTTTAATAGACTGCATTGCATAACTTAGGTAATATTTTTTTGTTGAAGCTCAAATTTAGACTTAATTGCGGAAGCAAAAGTTGTGAGTGTAATTGTTTTTTTTTTTTAGCTAGAAAAATAAAACTTCCTGTCGTGAACTTAAAATAGCGCAACATTTTTTTCGCTTTTGAAATCTAAATTACTATTCGGTAGGGTTAATCACGCCGCAGGCCTCTCCACCGCCACCAGCACCAGCTTTAGCAGCGATTCCCAAAGACGTCCAGGGGTACCCCTAGGGCCTCCGAGAAACTCGATCGAGGTCTACGCTACGGTCCAGAAAAAAATATAGAAGTTCACGAGTTGTGTGTTACGGAGCTACGGTTCTCATGTAATGCTGACTGATAGTGAAAAAAAAAATATTTTGCAAATTTTTTGGTCCACGGGTTTGAAAAAAATTATATCAGTTAGGCCAGCATATGGATTAGATAGCTTTATTTTTTTAAGTAGTGTATTTTAGGTTTTGATATTCAAGAAGGTCAACGACTGCTACTTATAAAAACGTGCATATTCCTTCGCTTGGTCTAATTTTAAAATTTTATGGCGAGCTTTGGTAATATGGTAGAAATGGAGCAGCACGGGTCCACCGAAAGCAGTAAAATTTTAAAACATGTCTACTAGAAAAAAGTAGTTGGGGAACCTCTGAACTATAGGATATGTCGAATAAGGACTACATATGCTTTATTTCTAACTTTATAACATTTCTCGGACGTTGAGCAAATATTCGGAAAACATATATGGATGTTTCCGAAACCAGCAAAGAACGGGCATTTAAAGTGTAAATGGCGTTAGTAGAATTTAGGCAAGAAAAACGTAGATCAGTAGTTAAGCGGTTTGGGTCACTTATTAAAGAGTGCGCTTAAGGTTTAATCTTAATGAGAAGAAATACAATTTTGCTATCGATATTTTCGGAACTTATCGATTTAATGACCGATATTTTTATCGATTTTGTTATCGATATTTTTTTATAGATTTTCTTATCGATATTTTTTATCGATTTCGTTATCTGTTGTTTTATCGATTTTTTATCGATTTTGTTATCGATTTTGCTATCGATATTATTATCGATTTCGCTATCGCTTTCGTTATCGATATTTTTATCGATCTTATTATCCACTTAGTAATCGATTTTGTTATCGACTTTGTTATCGATTTTGTAATCGATTTTTTGACAGATTTTGTAATCGATTTTGTTATTGATATTTTTATCGATTTTGTTATCGATTTTTTTATCGATGTTTTTATCGATTTTGCTATCGATGTTATTATCGCTTTTGTTATCGACATATTTTTTTTCTTAGTGTGTGCTTTCGTCTTTGACCTGGATATGCTCTTAATCATACCACGTATTCTACGTCCTGCAGACCAAGACGAAGGCGCTGGACTATTCCTTTTTTCATTAGAAATCGATATCTAAGGTGACGAATTTAGAACTGGTTCGCAACTGTCGAAAAAGGGACGCAGCACGAACTAAATTTAATTTCAAATTGCAAAACATTTCTTTGAAAGTAATTTAAAATTGCACACACGCAAGAACCAAAAAGATTGAAAAATCATGATCCTGTTTTCTTTCTTCTGTCGATCTTAGAACTGGTTCGGAACTATAGAGTTTAGGACTAGTGCGGATGCAGCGAGGGGCAATTGACACTTCCCAGGAAATCGTCATGTTAAATTCGCCAGTTGTTTGCATGCAAACGAGATTTATCGCGAACTAGTACTGGTTCTAAATGTACTAGAAGCGCACCAGTTCCGAACTAGAGATTTTCCCCACAGGGATATTGAATTGCTTGTTGGCAATCGCAAAACTTGTGTCAGTTGGCTATCTACAAGTGCATATTTAACTGTGTTGTTGTTGTTGTTGTTACTTTTTATTGTGTTTCTTTCTTGTTATTGCTGTCGTGTTACGAGTATTGCCACACCACAACGATACTAAATGCCATTATGCTTTTACTGTCGCCAATGTTGTCACAAATGTCACCAATATCAGTACGCCGAGTTGCCCTTAGTTTCATTTCAAAAACAATCAAAAGAACATACATACATTTGCGCACAATTGTGGTATGGAGCGATAGTACCAGGTCCGGTAGGGATGGTAAACTTTGCGGGAAATATACGTACAATACTTGTGTGTATATGAAATCGCAACAGTAAGAGTATCTTATAGAATACATACATACATATGTATGTATAATGCATGTTGGCATGAGCGAAAATTGTACTTTATAACGGAATGCCTCTTCGGCGAAGAATTTGGAAGTGTACGACAACTTTTAGTGTTTGAGTATTTGTGTTTCAAGTGGAATTTTCATATAGTGTCGCCACGCCGGCAAATATGCTATGCATTTGTAGAACAGTTATTTGTTACAACAATAAAATAATATAAATGAAAATAGTCATCAGGCAGACTTAGTTGTATTCGAAGAAGGCAATATTTGGTCGTAGCTGCACAAAAATTTCAGAAAAAGTGCAGAAATTAGAAAAAATTTAAATTTTTGCTTTTAAGTTGTGTTTTGTGTTTGGAATAGAAAATAAAAAATGGATAAGTTTATAAAAGTTACAACTTCGAATAAATTTGTAAGAAATTTCATAAGGTATTCTGAATAAAAACTCTAATCCAACCAGCTTTTATTCACTGGGTGGTCACAGTCTTAGCAGGCACGTACCAAATCACTTAAAACATTGCCGACGCTGTTACAGTGGCGCATAATATGTAAGTACGTTGTTGAGTGCCGGGCGCTAGTCGGAAATTGAGGTGGAAATTGTGGAGGGGGAAAAGCGCACGTTCCATTTACTTTGCCAGCAGGTGCAACTCACATTGTGGTCTGTCTGGCAGTACAGTGCGAAATTGCGCAGCCGGTTGCACTATAAATTCTCATTTTTTTATGCACGCGAATTTTCTCGCTAGTTTACACACACAAACGAAAATGTCTTTCTTTCCTTTTGACTTCCTTGCAAACTATATGCATATGTATGTCGATACCTACGTTTTACATATTTTAATCTTTTATTTTATTAGGTTTTTATTTTATTATATTTCAGGCTGGCAAATAAGATTCAGTGAAATTTACATTTTTCCTACGAGCTAGAAATTTATGCAAAAATTCGTCTTAGTTTGCGTTTTGCTTTACATATTTACGTTTTCACTTTTTCCGCAAATAATTGGTCCAATCCCGTATTTCTCGGACTAAAAATAGTAAAACTGTCAGAAAATAAAAATTCGCTCAGAAGGAGAGAGTAACACTGAAAAGTACGGGATCACTTACTTCGAAAAAGCTTTTTTTTGGCAGAAGTACAATCGGGAGTTTGCCATTGGCTGCCGAGGAGTGACCGCTATCTGAAAAAAGCTTTTTTTAAGTTGCTAGGACTAAAAATTTAACCATGACAAAGCACTCGGCTTCCGCGGCAAGAGCCACTACTCAAATCGCAAAAAGTTAGAAAAAATTAAATAAGGTATTATAAAAAAATTAACATAAGAGCAAACGTGAATTTTTCACGGGTTTTAATTTCTTTTACTTTTGATTAAAAAAAAAAACTTTGAACTTAATCGCTTTGCTCTTTTCTAAATAAAAGCTATGTTGACTAGAGATGGGCACGGGACTAAATATTCAATCCCGATCCCGCCTATACCGAAAGTCTAATTTTAAGCCCGAACCGGCCCATCCCGACAGTTTTCAGAATTGTACCTAAGTCCCGGGCCCCGAAGTCTATCACTAAGAAAAATGCACATCTCTTGCAAGTTTATTTTAAATAATGAGAAAAAATAAAAATAAAAAAATTGTGAGCATCTGGCATCTTCGAATTATTTTGTTTTGTTATTTGTTTTCGTCTCAATAAAACATAAAACGGTACATATTTCATATAACATTTTTAAAGAAGAATCTCTGAATTTGCGAAGATAGCGATTTTATCGGGAGTGCCGGGAAAGGATTTTGATCCCATTCCGCAAGAAAAATTTTTACGGACCTTCGCGATACCGCCCATTCCCCCCATTTTGAAATCGGTACCGTGGGTCCCGCGGGTCCCGATATCCCGCGCCCATATCTAATCTTGACTGTTAATAGATTTATTTAAAGTTTTCGTCTTCACTTGCAAACTATGTAAAATAAATCGGGTTATCCATCATAGAAGGTATCGAAATTACGATTAAAAAAAAATATATATATAGTTACAAGCACCATCCTTTCCTGGTCGAATTTTGTGGTTTTTATTATTTCCTTAGTAACTCGGCTACTGCGCTCTTCAATGAAGAAATCGCATATAACCCCACTTTAAAATGCTGCATAGGAAATAGTTTTTTTTTTTAAAAAACACTCAAAGCTTCTCACTGATTTATGCGCCCGAGTGTATGCCCCAAATAAGTGCAAACAACACAATTGCCAAAAACTACAACAATTTGTACAACAATTGCGCGCTAAATTTAGTGCTGATATTTCAACTATCCTTTTGCGCTTTGCCCACCTGCTCTCAAGCTGCTCTTTCGAATTGTAGTGATATATTTTACATGGGGAATGAGTTATCGTGTTCTAGTGGCCGTTGTTGCATAATAATAAGCTGGAGGAGAATAAGTAGCGCGCGATGGATAAATAAATACGACGGGCTAAGACATCACATAGAAGGCAATTGTATACAAATTGTAGCGATTGGCGGACTATATGTTGCGCTTGTGATGCAAACTAAGTAGTTACAGAAAATAACGGTGAATTTCCGAAGCTACTGGAGAGGTAGCGATGGTGTTTTAATAGTTCAATTAAAACTACTCCAAAAAGTATGCAAAAAATCTAAATTTATAAAGTGAATATTCAAATGACTTAATTTAAAGTTTAAACACAATTTATGGTCAAATTGACTTCTAAAATACATAGTTTCGCTTTTATATTTGCGCGCCTAATTTAGAACTATGCAGTTCCCTCGGCCTCGAAACTTTGCTTGCATACTTTTAGGTGACTTCACTTTTCACTATAAATTAGCCTTAACAGCTGAACTAACGGCTATTTGCTGTTGCTGCAATTCTCAAATATGTACAATGTACATGTATTTAGCTTGCTCATATGTAGCGTCTGGCCAAAGGTGCCACAGCTGAAATTATTATAGTTTCTTGAAATTAACTTTTTACTTTTTATAGCATACTTTTGTGCACTTGCGTCGAGTGTGCATTATGAGACCGGTATGTATATGAGCATACTGTAGTGCAGCAGCAACATATATTTAATAACAGGTGGTGAAAATTACAAAGCTGGTTATAAATTAAGATAAGACCACCTGTATAAGGGCGCACTGAAGTGTTGGCAGAAAGGAAGTGGCGGAATTAGAAAACTACAGTGGAAAAAGTTTGTTAGAGCAGATATTTATTTCTTTGCAAGTGTAAAAGTTGGGAAGAATAGCTTCATAGTAGAGATCGAAATTGCCGACTTTGAATTATTTCCACCGGGACCTTTATACCGATACCTATTGTATGGTGTTCGATTTATTTTAGTACGAAGGAGAGAGTGCCCTTGTAGTTTTCGTATACATATGTATAGTAGAGTGGTTCAAAAAAATTGTTTCCGCTATAGGGTTGGGGTCACCTTCCAGAATTTTTCATCTTGCCGAAAGAGGTGCTGGCACCGAACCTTATGTTTCTAAGTATACTAATTGCAAGATCTGCTGTTCGGCTTTTAGCAAAACGTTGTTTAAACATTTAATTAAATTAAAAAACCAAAAAGAAAATAAATAATCAATAAAAAGGGAAGTAGTACTTAAAAATTAAATCAGATTAAAAATATTTTTATTACAAAAAAAAAGTAAAAATTAATTGAAATAAAAAAATATATAGCTTCTTTTTAAAACAATACAATGTAAAAATTAAAAGAAACTGTTACTAACAAAACAATAACAAATTAAGTTAAAAACAAAGAAAAAATAAATAAAATACAACTTTTAAAATGTAAATGAAAAAAAAATATATATTTTTTTCTTTTATGCAATAAAATCTAAAAACTAAAAGAACATTTAACTAAAAACAAATTTAATAAAAAAAAAAAAATTAAATAAAATAAGTTTCTAAAAATTAAATGAAATCAAAAAAAAATATTCTCTTTAAAACAATAACAACCAAAACATTAAAGAAAACTAAATAAAAAAGAAAACAATACAAATAAAATAAGTTCATAAAATTTAAATTCAATTAAAAAGTGCATATCGCATACCATCTTCAAAAGAGTCACAACTCAAAATTTGGCATTTTTGAAATTATGCGCTGAAAATGTAAACATAGCTTTTATATACCTTTCAGCAAAAGCTAGAGCAAATTTTTGTTATAATTTGTTAATAAACCTAAAGTAATGTCGCCCTTGCCCATATGATTAGCATGTGCTACGAGAGAGTTTTTCGCATTTTCTGACGAACGTATTATTTTGAGTTGTGACTCTTTTGAAGATGGTATGCGATATATAAATCTGTACTTTTTAAAAATAAAAAATCTGAAAAATTAAATTAAAAGAAAACAAATTTATATAAAAAAAGAAAAAAAAATTCTGCTGCACCAAGACCCGAACTCGGATCTCTCGATTGGCAGGCCTGTGCCCAGGCCTGTTAACTTGGCCCAAACCATGCCACTTTTAGCCCTTTTTTACTTTAAATGGCACTTAATTTTTTAATTTTGGCAAAATGGCTCTTTTCAAAAAAAAAAAAAAAAAAAATATTTCAATACATTTTTGTGAAATCCTTTGGGTGTACTTCTTTTTCTCTACTAAAATTTTCTAATTTCTAAAGATAATACAACTATTTAATGTTATTTTGGCATTGAATTTTTGTTTTAGAAATGTGTTTCTTATTTTAATGCTAAATGGGAAGGATTGAAGTGAATGGCACCTTTTTTGGCAAGTTTATTTTGCTATTTGGCACTTTTTTATCCTCAATATGGCACATAATGGCCTAAAGGCAGTTGGCGGCCCTGCCTGTGCTTTGCCTACTCGGCCATTGCGACTGTTGGAGTGACGTCAACTAAATGATATACAAGTGCTTTCTTTGCTTTTTGTTTTTAGCGCGCCATTGGTAAGTTTCAGCTATTCTTCCCAGAATTAAAAAGGGGTTCAAGAAATACGAACACTGTTCCTTTTCACTCACTCACTAGCGAAATACAAAGTTTTCATAATCAAACGCTTCTCACAGCTGATGAAACACCACCTTACTTAAATTCACCGTGGAATATATCGAGGCAGGTAGAAAAAGTCATGGTGACAGTTGATAAAAAAACCGGTTGGGCCATGATATAAATATTTAAAAGTAAAACCGCTCGCTCAATTCGTCGGCCATCATTTCTTTTTTGAAGTTTGTCTACTTTATAAAATTGAAATTATGAGAGTAACTCAAATGCCAAATAAAAGTAAAACAAAAAACAAATAGACGAAAATTTCAAAATTTTCTTTTATTTGAAACTGAAAGTGAGAATGTGCTTGTGAGATTGAAAACTTTAAAATATTTGTGTTATGTTAGCAACTTCAAAAATGTTCAGGCTGCCTCTCAGCGTTTCTACCTTCAAGTTTTGTATCATGGGTTGGGCTTATAGCATGGAACAATCATTACAGGCATTGTCTTCGCAGATAGTTGTGCTTCACATCGAAAATCGTGCTCCCTTACTTTCATTTTGACGCATTTCAATGTTGATTCTTTTACTTTTAGTTGGCTTTGCTTTTGGTTTTCACTCAATTTAAATTTATAATTTTTCAACAACAAACGAAAAAACGTTTGAAATAAAGTGAGTTATAAAAATTTTTAAATTGTTTACTAAGCAAATGTTTATTTTTTGGCTTTTGCAAATTAAATAAGTTCTCTGCAGAAGGTTTGTTTAAAAAAATACGTGGACACATGTTACAAAAAAGAAGGTAGTTTCGTTACTACTATTTTTTTTTATTATAAAGCAGATTTTTTACATAGGCATAGCTTTACCACATTGAAATTTTTTGAGAGGGAAGATTTTCTTTTAAATATTTGGGGTTTAATAAAAGAGTAAAATTTACATTAAAAAAATAGCAAGTTGATGTGTTCGATACTCAAATTTGAACGTTTTTCTCAATCGTTTAAAATATCCTTTGAATAATATCGATGTGCAGAGATGAAGAAATAAAATAAAATCCTGTTTTGAAACATTATTTATTAGAAAGCATTTTTTCATTGTATTTTAACAAAATAAAAATATTTACGTAACAAAACTTTTTTTTAAAGTCCGAAAAATTCAGAATTCTCCCGAAGTGAAGTATCTAGAATTAATTCTGTATACAAAACTATCGTGGAAATCTAACGTGAAACATAAAATCTCTAAAGAATTGGCAGCATGTTGGCAAAGTAATCAGATCTTTGACAAAACGGGGGGTGTGTCACCCTAGGTAATCCTCTGGATTTATACCTCTGACCCATAATTAGCTATGCGTCAGTGGTATGGTGGATCAGATTCTCAATCAAGAGCAGGGGAAGCCTGCTTGCAAAACTTCAAAGAACTACTGCCGTGTGCTGTACGGAAGCTTTCTCTACAAGACGTGGCGCTGCTCTGGATGCACTGCTGTACTTACCGCCTCTTTGTTTCTTCCTACGTAGGGAAGCCTTAAAGGCCACCTGCAGACTAGAAATAAACGAATGCCGGTATAATACTGGGGGGCGAGGCGGAAATTGCTAGCGGCAGAGATCTGAGCACTTGCGTATTTTCACTAGCGAGTGGTGAATGAGTGAGATTTTTTTCTAAGACTTTTGTGCAAGAATAACAAAAGCCTTTCAAACTATCTTGCCATCTGTATTTCATTTGTTTTACGAAAGACTTTCTACTATCTTAGCCAGAATTGTCCTGTAAGAGAGTTCGGTTGACAATCTTAAAAAATAATGGTTTGATTGAAAAATAAATTTTTAAGTACTTAAAATTTTATTGGCATACTTGAAATTTTATTACAATGTTTGAAATGTAATTCTCTGCATAAGAACTTATCAATAGTTTTCTGGAATAACGTCACAACTCAAAACTACAAAAAAAAAACTCTTACTATCTGCTACCACCTCGGGATGGTTGTAAGCCAGTCAGAGTCCGCAAAAAATCTCCGGAAGCATTGTCCGGAGCATGCATTCGGCTAGGCCGAGCATACTTTGAAGTGCCATCATATTACAAGTTAAGAAAGTTGTATTACATGGCAGTTGAGAAGTGCAACAATTTCATAAATTGAGCGAATGAAATTTTTGGCACTTGCAGCAGTACATAGCATGCATTTAGGCGCCCGGTGTTAATAGTGAATTAGACAAGGATTAGAAACATCAGGCCCATAACAGTAGAAAGAGTTTTTTTTAGTTATGCTTAGGACATTCCTCTTCCATATAATTTGCATAGTTAAATACAAATGTATGTATGTACTTTACTCTTAGCCATATTTATCTTATTTATTTCCCCCTACAGGTAGTAATGAAACTATCACATTAAGGGTCCGTTCTCTGCAGTAACCTTTAACTTTAAAGCTCACTTTATATTTAAAAGTTGGATTAAAAATAAAGCTATGTTTAATGTTAAGCATTTCTCTTAAAGGGTTTTGACGTATGTATGTTCCTTGGTTGTAAACCAATCTAAAACCTATAATAAAATGCTTTACTTTAGATACAATCATAAATTGTAATACAACCTTCTTATATAAAGTGAGCTTTAAAGTTACAGGTCACTTGAGAAAGCGACCCTAAGGGCCATTTTCTGAAGTAACCTTTAAATTTAAAGCTCACTTTATATCTAAAGGTTGGATTAAAAATAAAGCTATGTCTAATGTTAAGCATTTCTATTATCGGTTTTTGACGTATGTCTGTTTCTTGGTTGTAAATCAATTTAAAACCGACAATAAAATTATTTACTTTAGACACAATCATAAATTTTAATGTAGCCTTTAAATATAACGTGAGCTTTAAAGCTAAAGGTTACTTCAGAAAACGGCCCTAAGTGTGCAATTTTGCTTATTTTCTTAAGAAACTACAACTACTTACATACGTGCATATAAAAACTTAAAATGCTTGCTAGTAATATTTTCTCAAACAAAATGCCGTACAAGATTACGTTTGCCTACTTTCCGGCGACTAACATGCGCTGAAGCAGGCTTTGAATTGTACTCGTAATATATGCTCAATTTCACAATTTCCATTTTCGCACACGCTCATACATAAAACATACGTTAGCATGCACTTAAGTACAGGCACAGGAGCGAAACGTTGGCAAAAGTTGTAGAGGGCAATTTTTGGTTTGCTGCCGCCAGTGCGCCTAAGAGGCTACTGCAAATGCTCTTTGCATGTTTGCCCTTTGCCACCACTCACTCATTCGCCCACTTTGCTGCCAAAAGTACATGTTGTTCAATTTGTTGAGCATCGAGTGGTACCATTTGACTTTGCTTCAGCGCCTAAAAGATTGCCATATCAGAAAGGCGGAGAGTATTTAGGAATGAAGGCGCAGGTTTTGGAGTTTCTGCTCGAGCATTTTGTGCTGCTCCTCTGTTAGAATATACATTCAGCGGTGCTGTCTTGCCGTTCTACTGTCATTTTTTTTGTGGGTATTTTGTGGCAGTGATGGCTGTTGGAAATTGTGGTTGTTTGTGGTGGCAGCCAACACTTGCTAGCATACTTGCAGGCGGCGAAAGAATGGAAGAAGAAAAGAGTAAGAGTAAGTAGAAGAAAGTTGTAATTTGTTGCTGTTTGCCAACGAAGCGATTGCATGTTTATAACCGCATGTGTAGAGGTTTAAGTGTGTGTGTGTGTATGTGTGTGTGTGAGAGTATGGAGTATGTTTTCTGATATGTGCATACATATATTACAATTTGGTAAGCAAATCACGCAAATGTTCCTAGCTGCTTGCCTGGTGATTTCTCTTTCCTTCCGAGCGCCAGCAGTTCTTTCGTGAAAGTTTTCAATTCGATTTATAGTTTTTTCATCTCATGAAGCTTTTCGATAAACTGCAACAAGCCGGCAGTCAGGCAGGATATGGCGTACGCGCTTGAAATTCAACAAAACGTGATTTACTTGTTAATTTTTTTTAATTTAATTTTTTCAAATATGCAAGCTATATTTTGGCATGTCACAAATCACCCGAAATATGTAGTTTGGGAAGTGAGTCGAATAATTTGTACATATGTATACCGTTTTGCGAGTATGCAATTTCGAAATTAAGTGCCAAAAATGTTTCTACATAACGAGCATGTTGCGTGCCGCTGCGAAATATTTCTATTTGGTTACTTTGCGGATGCCGTATATTATTCAGCCAGATAGCGAGTCGAGTGTTAAAAATTTATTTATAAGGCGTGTTTGATATTATGTGAATGAAATTATTGCTTTGTATTGCATGTTGAGTTGAAATATCTTCCTCATGGATATAGTTACAAATGCTTACAGGATTATACCACTGATGTATTTCTCAGTACTAAAAATTTTCGCTGTTTATTTATCAAAAATTTCCCCTGATAGTATGCAACATTAGAGGTTGATATAAACTTGGTCATTATTTTACTTGTCAAATACTTGTGCAAAATTCTCAACATGATTAAGAAATAATCAATTCAAGTGTGTTTAGAATATATGTAGTTATTACCCATTCGGCACAATGCCGAAACCGGTTTGCCTCCATAGCAAATTTGACAAGGAATGAAGGGAAAATCGTTCTACAATGCCCTATAAATCTTCATTGTTTCTTTAAATCCCTTTTACGGCTAAACTATACTTCTAAGGTATAAAGTATTACATACATATCGGCCCTTAATTGTGATTTTATAGTAAGCGACAAATTACACAGTGGTACAAAAAAGCATAAAGCAGAAATACCTGGGAAGTATTATGTGGGAAGAACTCCAATTGCGAATGAAGGAAATGAATTTCTATGGACATATTTACGGTGACCATCCGTCCTTTATTTTAAAGGACAGTCTTTTATTTTAACTCGCAGCCCTTTTTAAGTTTTTTTTTTTCAAAATAAAGGACGCCTTTTGGCCTTTATTTCCTAAACTGTCCTCTAAATCAGCTCTGCATTTTTTAGAGAAAAAAAATGCTAAACACAGGATATAAAAAGTAAAAATTTCCCTTATAAAATATAATGAAAACCTTCGCCAGTTCGTTCCGCACCTCACTTAAGGGTTTTTATTTAATAGGTAATCTTTGCACAATCTATAAAGCACAGGGAAAGTTGTGCCCAGGATCGTGGTGCACGCTGAGTTTCCAGTTCCACTGAAAGAGAACAATAAACCTCCAGCTGCACAGTGGTTCGTAACTGGCATTTAGTGTTCGTAATTCACTGGAGCCTACATTTTTTCACTTAATTTGATCATTTTTTTATGAAAGGTTATAATATTTGCAAGAGATCAGTTGAGCCTGATTTGTGAATTTTTATTTGATTATATTTTGAAGAAAATGTATTCACCTGTTCCAGTTATTAAATGTTACATAACAAAGACTAGTTGAAAACAATTGTATGGTTCCCCAAAGTTAAAAAAATTAAAAAAAAAAAATTTGAAATGTTACAAAAAAATGTTCACCAAAATAATTTTTTTTTTTTGGTTTTCAGTAAAAATTGGTTGAAAAATTAAGACTACGGTGAATTATGAACATTAAATTCCAATTTTGAATCACGGTGTGCTGGCTTTGCCCGTTCCATTAAATAAAGTTAATACATAGTATTTTAAAGCTTTTGCGATGTAGAGTTCAGGAAAATTCGTTTCGTTGGATAAAACAATTACGTCGATTTTTCAAATGACCTTCGAAAATAGTGAGTTTTCATTTTTTACAAGTATAACTGTCGTAAATAGTAAGTCTTACCTAAATTTTCTAACTACTCTGCAGTTTAAAATTAATAAAAAAGGGTTTTTTTACCTATAAAACTTAAGTCTTTTATTTATATGCATACGAATAGTTTCTATACTACATATTTTTTTATTGCTTAGCCTTCATTCAGTGTATTGATGCAAAGTGTTAAATTATGAAACTCAACAAAACCCTTATTAAATAAAATAACATAAGAAAGAAAGAATATAAAAAATACTAGTTTCACTTTCTTAAACATTATAATATTTTTATGTGGAGGTACTTGGCAGATTCGCAGCGTCTTTGATGTTTGTTTCCTTGACGACTATAAATTAAAGGAAAATTATAATTTCAGTAATTTACGAATATGTTTCGTAAAATAAAAGTAAGATTTCGTAAATTTCGTACAAAAACCAAGTCTACGAAAGTTTTTCGTAGCACTTTTACGAAATTTTATTTTCAGTGTAGTGCAGGGCACCCACTAGCTCTGTTGGCACACGACAACATCACTATGCCTCGCCTAGCTCACCTACAATAAACACAGCATTTTTGGAACCACAGCAAGCATTGCACTCAACAAAAACAAACGGGACACAAAACTATCGCAATATATTCACCGCTGAATCGCGCTGGCTCGCATCTGCTCAGCTATGGTTTTACAAAAACATTGCCTTGTCGTAACTTTAGTACCAAAATAATTTTGGGTCGGAAGATAGAGGTTGTCTTCCAAAACGTCAATTGCATTGCATACGTACAAAGTAGAATGTTCCATAACGCCGAACTACAATTGGTTGCCAATGTATACTTTTCCGAAAAGCTTTCGAAACGCATCGCTAGAGCAATCAGCGCATCAGAAACAAAGCTGATGCTTCGTTTGCTATTGGTTACCATTGGTGTTTTAAAAATGGAAAATTTAAAAAAATCGTTCATTGCTATATTGAATTCTATCTAATTTGTAAGTTTAGTTTTCTTAGTTCAGTTTACTATAAAATATTTATCAGCAATCAAGCATTGCTTCAAATTTTCGTGAAACTTTGCTAAACATACAACTTAAGTTACAGCGTTCTTACGCTATGTACGCATACAATATGCTCAACCCGAAAACTTTTCAACTCACTTCACTGCCCCTAAAGTTTTAGTGTAAAAAAAAAATGTTAATTTCAACGTTGCGAGTTCGTTCTTTCGCCCGCTATTCGCTGGCACGTCCTTCACCTAGCCAACGCTGACAGACAGTCGGTTTCCATTACCGTCAGTAAGCACGCCAAAAAGTATGCATGCAAAAGTTTGCATATCACGAAAAGTCAACAACAGCTGCTGACAGCGGTGAATTGTTAAGGGAACATCAATCGAACGCTGCTATTGAGAAAGTAACTAAAAATAAATTGAAATGCAACCATTTGAAGAGAAAAGAGTCAGCGACGTGAGTTGCAATAGCGAAATGGAATGCTGCCTTTAACATTATGACTGGTTGCCTGAAAGGCGAATGCAAAGAATTTCACTGAATGAAATTTCAATAAAGTTTACAACCACATAGTAGTAGTATACGCGTGCAGATTTTCGGGAGTTCAGCGGTTGCAACGCATGCGGCGACAGTTGGCTGAAATCCAAACCAAATTGACAAGTTTTTCGTCAGCCAGTTAGTTAGCCGGCCCTATGCTTCTCATTTGCTTTGACAGTTGAAGCACACAGCGCGCTAACTTGTTGGCGTTGTGAAGTGTAAATTGACATTGTGCAACACTTTGTTAAACGGCGTGTAAGTGCAGTAGTAGTAGTAGTAGTAGTAGTAGTAGTAGTATTGGTAGTAGCGATGTATGCAACAGTACTTTGCATGGAGCAGCAATCAATCGTACAACAGTTGCATGCCATACTGAACTCGCTTTGTTTGACAATGTCGCGTAACTGTCTAATTCAACAAGCTCACATGTGCTTCCATACATACATATGTACTCGCACACAATCACACTTACATACATACCCTGCAGAAAAAAGAATTGCAATTGATAAAAAATAAGCCACTTGTAGTTAGCTTTTTTGCGGGACTTCTATAAAATATATAACTTGTAGTTAGCTATAAAAAGCTAACTTGAAACTAGTTGAAAAGTAATGCAGGAGTGACACAATCGGGAGATTGTTTTCTTTAAGCAAGTTTCTATTTTAGTAACTTCATACAAATTTTGCTTTGAATACACTTTCTTTCTGCACTGCACTTCACTAATTACTTTTCGCATTGAGGACAAATAAAAGGAACAACGAAATTTTTTAGGAAATTTATTATCATTTTGAAGTTATGTCTGACGGAGGAGTTCGAATATATAGTTAGATACATTTCCCGCAGGGTATGTATGGTTACTAGCGTGCATGTTTGATTTTGCTGAGTCAAAGTTTGGTTGGCGCTAAATTGGCGTTGCAGTTGTCATGTTAGAGCAGCAGAAGCAGCAGCAGCGTTAGTGGTCGGAATTGACATTTGCGGTGTGGAAATGAAGCGCTCATTTTCACACACACACACACAAACATACTCACACATGCATGTGGTTCGATTTAATGACAATGCCGATTGGTGCGCGTTTTCTCGCGTTGTAATTGCTGCCCTAGTTTTGTTCGTTTTGCTATTAATGTTGCATGTGCGACTTCCGTTCGCAGCGTACTATTAAATTAACTTAATTGCTAGGTGTTAAATTTGCTTTAAGGTCCTCAAATTATTATTGTAACTGGGTAATAGGTGCATGCGCCTAAATGCATGCAAATAATTAGCACTTAATCCTTGTAGTTTGTAGACATATAGGTTAGTTAATGCGATATTTAAATGATAATACCTGGAATTTAATGTGAACATTAGAAAGTCGAACTCTAAGAGCTGCCTATTTTTTTTGTTTTTTTGTTTGTTTGCCAAAATAACGTAAGTAACATTTTTTTAAATTTCTTTTTGATGCAGAAATGCATATAGATGCTCTAGGAATATTTCTGCAAAAAAAAAAAAAAATATATATATTCTGAAAAAATGACGCTTACGTTAGTTTGGCGGTGAGGGCTTGATTATATGAGTTATTACAAAATACGAAAAAAATGTCAGCATAATTTTATATGGGAAACAGTCTGGAGTTACATATTTCTTCTGTCACGGGTGGGACAAAAAATAAACTGCTTTTCGGAGCAGATATATTTTACGGAAACTCTGAAAAAGGGGTTCAAAGGGGTGTAATTGTTAAAGTTTGTTGAATTTTAATAATTTTTGTACGATGTTTGAAATATGGATTTATGTGGTTCTGGTTGTGTAATGTGCTAGACTTTTATAAATAAAACTACAAGCATTAAATAAACAAAAGAAAAAACTAAAACTGGTCAAAATGTCACTAAACTTTTTACGGATTATGTTAGTTCAACGGCAAGTTCGTACAAGATGGTGTTACTTGAGCATCTAGATGTAGAGAGAGAGAGAGATGGTCAAAAAACTCTTCAATCTTCAGATTGATTGATTGCAATCGAGATCTGGAAGGCTGGCTGTTGAACAGCGGTCTTGATTATATGTTTTTATCTATTAAAGATGTCAATGAAAACCAATTACTCAACGTACTTCAGTTGACTTGAGATTTGGATAGAATTGTATCTAAAGTATATATATAGAAAATGAATTCAATCTTGCCTGCCAATCCTTACGGTTTTTAAGTGCTGTCAGCGATCAGTAGGCTCTGCAGGTTTAAATAAGAAATCAGTAATCCTCCCTGGCAGGAGAGATGACCGCTCGGGTGCCCTTCCTAGCAAGTTTAACTGCATGCAATTTTTTGCCATGCCGCTGTACCCTGGAACTTATGTAAGTTGGCTTGATTTGAAAATAAACCGAGGCGATCCGGATGCGGGTCAGGCATTCACAGATCAGTGTTTCGATCGAAGCACAAATGATCGATCCTAGGGCTCTAATTGTCGCATGGCTGCTAGAGCGACATTTACCATTCTAATCTGTGTTGCCCAAATGCGTAGCAATTCGACCGACGCTTTTATTGCGCTCATCTCTGCTGAAAACATGCTTCAGAAATTCGGTAGGTAGCCTAAAGTTAAGATTCGCACAGAGACTTTCTGACAGAACACAACTCTACTATCCTTCGTCCCAAAAAATAGCACTCTGCTTCTCATCCACCTCTAGAATAAATGTGTGTTCGGAAAGGTCCAATCAGAGTCCGTCCTGGTAGCTAGAGGAAATGGATATGGTGAAGTATGCCATGTCTGGGATAACGTAAAAATAAAGTAAAGAAAGGGAAGAATATATTATTATTTCCTTTGGCTAAATTTGGCATTCAGAATGCGAAAGCAATGACAATGAAAATAAGTTCCATCAAGTTTGTGCGCCTAATTGTTCGTGAAACGCATTTTCCAAATTTATGCCAATATAAAACTGATTACAAAATACATAAATAGAATACAAAACGCAAAGAAGCAGAAAATCAGTGACGCTCATTCGAGCGTGTCCTTGGCTGGCGGCTATTTGAAAGTAAATATTTTGCGCATGACGCACTTTCAACTTGAAGTTTGTAATGAGAAGGTAATATCGATGCTAAATTAATGGGTACGCCTAAAAGTATGCAATGTTTTTTTTTTTTGGAAAAACACCTACGCATAAATAGGCTGTGATTATAATACAGTTAACTTTCTAATGGGTTTCAAGTCACAGACTACCCTTGCGCATTTGCCGCCTAAAAGTATAAGATTACTTACAAAAACTTGCTTGCGCCTTGAAGTTGGCTATGCTGCCCCACCAGGTATTTCAATGTTATCACGTAATTACTGGCCAACGGTGTAGACCATTTCTTATTTCAAATGGTGACATTAAAAACGGTTACTTTGCAACGGTTTGCTCGAGTAACGCGGGAAGGGGGTACTTAGACCATTTCGCACTTCAAATGGTGACATTAAAAACGGTTACTTTGCAACGGTTTGCTCGGGTAAAGTGGGAAGGGGGTATTTAGTCACTTGTTTAGGGCAAATACAAATGTCCGCTTGATGAAGTCATAAAATACCGGCAAATTAAGCAGAATAAAGATGTCAAAAGGGAAAGATGCAAATTAATCTCTTACGGCATAAATGAATAGCTAACGATGCGAAAAAGTATGCAACGTACAACAAAAAATATGCTAATATTGACGACGAATTCATCGTCCAGAAATATGAGACACGTCAGTAATGTTTGGTGATGCCAATAAATTTAAGGCCAGTATGCCAAACAAAAAGAAGGTGGGGTAGAGAAAGAGCCGAAGGGAAATGTGAATAAAAAGTAGGTAGAGCGCAGCAGTGAGGAAAGCAAAAGACGAGCAATAGTATTATTATCAAGTCATTCAAAATGACTAGTAATCGGTGTGGCAGGGCATTGCTGACTTGCGCCTCAAATTTCTTTTGGCCCCTTTGCTATTCTGTGTAGGAAACTTGTCGTTTTTGACTCATCAATTCAAATTGTTTTCCGGTTATTTGCAATTGTCCCGCGGCGGTCGACTTGACCGCCTTGCAAAAAGATATCAGCTAAAAGCCAAAAGCTATGCAAAGAAAAGCGCATAAAAGGCAAAAAGCAGTGCAGAAAGAAACTCCAAAAGAAAAAAGGCAAAACAAATTGCAAGTATATGCAGAATTGAGGTTAACCACGAGCTGACAAATGTGGGCGTGTTGCAATCTGCGGAAAAAGTTAACGACGTTGAAAACCCCGATTGCAAAATGGCCAAAGGAAACCAACGCCACAAGGGTCGGGCGATAAAATGCAAACATACTTACACATATGTACAGTTAACCATACATTGGTATACATATTTATGTATAGTAATAGCAATAAATACAACTAAATGAATATGTGCAAATGTGTGAAAAAGTAGAAATGAATGTTTGAATTTTTTTTTTTGTAGTCACACGAGACACTTGGCCCGGAAAGGCCAATACTGTCCCTCTGCTGTCATTATTTATGACAAATGCGCCCATATAAACCGTTGTGTCGTGTATGTGGGTGGCAAAAGGAAATACTTTAAAATCGACGCCATAAAAAAGTATGAAAAGTGAGAGGGCAAACATAACAAGAAAAACAGGAAAAACAATAAAAACGATTAAAAAAAATCGTGATTGCAGTGATTGCATGAAATCAGAAGCGTACATACATATGTACATACATTGAGATTTATATCAACATTAATTTTAAAGGGCTTCCGTAACCCGTTTACACACGCGCAGACGTTCAGTGAGTAAAAAAGCAAGCAGATAGAATTTCTTTTTTTGCTGTCTTCAATATTGACCTATGGCTGAGGCTGCTTCACATACATACCTACACAAATACGCATTCAAGCTACAATAAAGTCGGACATATGCCCCCTTTTTTTTTTTTGTAGACAAACACATGCTAAGTAACACTTAAGTACATATGTTGTTACGTAATTATCCTGCTATTCAAGCGGTCTATGGTATTTGTCATCAATCGTTCAACAAGCTTGTGGTATGGCATCCGTTTTTCTGCTAAGTATTTAAGTTAACATTCGACAGCTTTTTACGTTTCTCATGTTTGCCTTTCTAAGTTGTTGATGCCAACTATCTGCTTTCGTTTGCTATTTGCAATCATATGCCACAAAAAAAAAAGATTAAAAATGGAAAAGGGAAACACACACACACACACACCTTTTAACAGAAGTTCTTGCTTTGTAAGGGAACATTTTGTTGGAATACAATAATACTATGGCTATCAAAACCATTACTTATTCTCAGAATATGAAATAAACCTGGCTTCTGTAGCTAGAATTATTGTGAAAAAATTGTCGGCATAAATAGTTACATCCATACAAATGTCATAAAGGGTTCGAGTTGCTTTCGACGAAATGGTGTTGCCATTAGATAAACTGTATGTATGTACAATAACGTGGGCCGAAAATTCGTAATTTTTTGTATTTTGATCGATAATAGCAAAAATATGATTCATTATGCTTTAAGAAAGATCTGTGTGGAATTTGGAATTTTTCGGTCAATATCCTAGGCTCGCCCAAGTCCATCAAAGAGCAATATATGGANATGTACATAAATCTGTGATATGCAATCTAAGGCAACTGCATTGAAAAAACCGAACGGCGACAAAATTTATGCTAGCGTATTAATATATGGATTTATATTAGCGTATTAATTTATAGATTAGTATTATTATTCGTATACACATTCATATTCATATGTGTATTTATGTACATACCTATATTCGTTTATAAAATTTTTTGACACTCAGTGAATATTCGTACCACGTAGGCTTTTGTAAACAAAATTTGTCTGGGAAAAGTCTTGAATAGACCGAATTCGGCACACACCGAATTCCTTAAGANAGCAATATATGGATTTATATTAGCGTATTAATTTATAGATTAGTATTATTATTCGTATACACATTCATATTCATACGTGTATTTATGTACATACCTATATTCGTTTATAAAATTTTTTGACACTCAGTGAATATTCGTACCACGTAGGCTTTTGTAAACAAAATTTGTCCGGGAAAAGTCTTGAATAGACCGAATTCGGCACACACCGAATTCCTTAAGAATTTCAAGGGACCGAATGTTAATATTAATTTTTAAATTTTCACAAGTTTAATATCAAATTTGCGCACAACATTTGGCAGACGCTTCGGCGAGTGACCTTAACTATTATCATATATTCTGTGCAGACTCATTGTACAAAAACTATGACAATGAGCTTAGAAACAGTTTGCCAAAGGCGATATGGTCGATTTCACAAAAAATTACAAATATTCGTATGAAAACCTTTTCCGTTCAATGCGTACAGAGTGTAGGTAATTATACCCGTCTATACACATACAATATGTAGTATATGTAGTATGCAGGAAAAGCTACTAGTTTTGAACTAGATTTCTACCAGTTTGCGTTTAAGCCCAACTAGTTCACGTTCTATTCTTTTTCAATGTTAGAGACTGGTATTTTTAACATTGCGATATCCTATGAGATGTCAATTGTCAGACTAGTTGCATCTACTAGTAGAAATACTAGTAGCATCATACCAGTTGATAAGATAGTNGTGTAGTATGCAGGAAAAGCTACTAGTTTTGAACTAGAATTCTACCAGTTTGCGTTTAAGCCCAACTAGTTCACGTTCTATTCTTTTTCAATGTTAGAGACTGGTATTTTTAACATTGCGATATCCTATGAGATGTCAATTGTCAGACTAGTTGCATCTACTAGTAGAAATACTAGTAGCATCATACCAGTTGATAAGATAGTCTGCCAATTCACTCCCCGTGAAAATCATAAGTATGCCTCTTTGCTCGCGGCGCTCCAACAGTCGCAATGGCCGACAGAGCAAAACACTCGCGTGGTATGCCTAAGGTCCCAGGTTCAAATACTGGCGCAGGGAAAATTTTTTTATTTTATTTATTTTTATTTTTATTTATTTTTAATTAATTTTTTTTTATTTGGGGTTTTCATTGTAATTTTTAACTCTAATTGCGAAAAAATACATTTTTTTAATTTTGTTTTTCATGGCACAAGTATTTCTTGCCATATGTATGTTTTTTCTGCAATGTAATTATANAATTTTTTTAATTTTTTTTTCAAGGCACAAGTATTTCTTGCCATATGTATGTTTTTTCTGCAATGTAATTATATTTTCAAATTTGTTATTTATATTTAAATTGAAATAATTATTTTTACCTACACTGATTTAAGTTTAAAAATCTTAACCACCTCCCAGCGGCTTCGAACCTGCGATCTCAGAACCAGAACCAGTAGTCTTCACGTGACGCCACAGCCGACATTTGTAAGAAAAGCAATTAATTGCGTTTGATTTTTAGCTTTGACAATTCAAACGCAGATGTCGCTGAATGCTTAAGTTCTTCGAAATTGCCGAGCTAGTAGGCACATACTAGTTAATGAACTAGTACTTTTTCTAACTGGTTTGGTTTTTCACTGCACGGCAGCTCAAGGAAGCGAGATCCAAAAATTGTACGTAGTACTGGTGCTTTAGTGTTATTGCTTTGAGTGTGTTTTCAAAAACCAAGCGCTCTNATTTTCAAATTTGTTATTTATATTTAAATTGAAATAATTATTTTTACCTACACTGATTTAAGTTTAAAAATCTTAACCACCTCCCAGCGGCTTCGAACCTGCGATCTCAGAACCAGAACCAGTAGTCTTCACGTGACGCCACAGCCGACATTTGTAAGAAAAGCAATTAATTGCGTTTGATTTTTAGCTTTGACAATTCAAATGCAGATGTCGCTGAATGCTTAAGTTCTTCGAAATTGCCGAGCTAGTAGGCACATACTAGTTAATGAACTAGTACTTTTTCTAACTGGTTTGGTTTTTCACTGCACGGCAGCTCAAGGAAGCGAGATCCAAAAATTGTACGTAGTACTGGTGCTTTAGTGTTATTGCTTTGAGTGTGTTTTCAAAAACCAAGCGCTCTCGGCGTATATATGTACGTACGTATTCGAATGTACTGGAAAAAGTGACCCCTTGTGTGTTGGCAAGTGACCTTTGGAAAAATGTTTGAATGGCCGCACTTGCTTGCCGCCGCCATTAATGAATGCCATAAACTGTGAGTACCCAGAGTGCGCGTTGGTGCACAAATTGTCTGCACTGGCACGCACAAACAATAGCCATATCAACAACACTAAGAACAGCAGGGCTGCAGAGGAAATTCAACACTAGGCATTGAAATTTAGTTGACATCTCGAGCTCAAAGCTATTACCCTTTTTATTGCGAAATGCAATGCAACCAGCTGTTGGCTGCTGGTTTTTGGCTATTGTTGGTTATGTTTCGTCCATTTTTTTTTGCTAATAGCATTTAGTGTTTTTGGTTTTTAAATGTTTTCTTTTCGCTGTTGTTGCTTGCGATGTATGCTAGCGACGATATTGCTGTCCATTTGCACGCATAAACTATTGGCTGAGTGAAGTAGGCTTTTAGCTGTCCAGCCAAGTGACGGAAGCATTTAGTACCATATTCCACAACGATGCAGTAAGCCATCAAATCAGGTAAGTGGGGCAATTGTGTGCCACTGATCAGCTTGAGTACAATGTGCGGTTAAAAATAAGTGCAAAAGGGCAAAGGCATAATAAACGACAACCCAAAATGCTTAATATATGTTTGTATGTAGCTACATATGAATAAGTGCAATTTGCATGTATGAGTAGGGGAGTTTTTCACAAAGTACGTAGATACTTTTCAAGCAGGCTTCAGAGAATCATATGCACACAGGAAGCAGAATATAAATTGAAAGCACTTAAAAGCACAAGGATCATCATTAAATTAAGTCAATTTAAGAGTCAGAGTGCAAACGTGAAGATGTACTGTTACTTATACATACATATACATGCACGCATATGCACACATTTATGTGCCTAAGTTCATATAAAAAAGCTTGTAAAAACAGTACTTGACAAAGTATGTCTTCTGACACAATTCAGACTCATTGTTGTACTGAGACTACTGCGTTAATAATATGTCTTAATCCATATGAGGTATACCTAGTACCTGAAAACGATAAGTATTAAAATCTGAAGGCAGTCCCACACCAGCTTTGTGATGACCTTGTACGCTTTAAGATCAAGGAGCGCCGCTCTGCTGTTCGAGTGTACGTATGTATATCTGTTTTTTGGTTGCACCTCTTTCTTCATACTGCCTCAGACAAAGTTAAATGGCTTGAACCTCGCCTGAAGCCTGAAAGATGGAGTTACCTTGACCCATGCTGGTGATTGTAGCCATCAGTATACCAGATGTGGCTGTCCTTTCCGGACTTAGGTCGTTCGTTGTCCCACAGATGCTTCTGTGAAATTTTGTGGGAAGTTAAATCTCAGAACGCCCAGGTCCACAAAGCATGTACGCATCCCATCGTCTTGTTCAACAACCCTGAGGGTGAAAGAGTATATAAGCTTCTTGTCCTCTAAATTGCCTCCTGAAATGAACCTTGCTGTAAACAGTGGGGCCTTTTCCTTGATTACAATGTATAGGGGAGGCAGGTCAAGAAACACCTCGAGAGCCGCAATTGTTGTTTTTCTCATCACGCGCCCCAGTCGTTGTAGCTTGTTGAGCTTGGCCTGCGTGGACTTCACTTCGGCCTTCTTCTACCAGACGGTGGAGAAGTGAGAAGGGGTTTGGAGATGGCGTCATACATCCACCTTGATAGTTTAGATCTGATGCCTCAGTTTCGTTCCATAATTTTCCGGCAGGTCCAGATTGAGGTCGGACTTCATGATAGCTTTTCATCAAGGAAGACTCCTAGATATTTGACATCTTTGGATACGTATATGATTTCTGCTTGAAGGAATGGTTCTAGTGATTTGTCTCTTTTCCTTTTCTATTACTAGGCTAGTCGTCTTGGGGTTTATGTTTAGACCATGGTGACTGCACCAATTGGCGACTATATTCAGAGCATTCTGTAGGGCGTTGGAGACAGTGTCTTCGAACCTACCTCTGATTAGGATGACAATGTCATCCGCATAGCCCTGAACGTTGAAGCCGTTTTCGCTAAGAAAGAAGAGTAGTTCGTCTACTACGATGGACCATAGCAGAGGGATGGTCACTCCCCCCTACGGGCAACCTTTCTTAGCTAAGCATCTGACTCTTTCCTGTCCTAGAGTGGATGTAATGGTTCTGGATTTAAGGACGTTTGCTAACCAGCGACATGTGGTTTCATCAACCCCTTAGCGCCGGACGCAATTGTCTATTAGAGAGTGTTACTTGTTACCGAAAGCGTCCTCCATGTCCAATGAACAACCCACCGTCACCTCTTTGTCCTGCAAAGACTTCTAAATTTTCCCTAATAGACTCTGAAGAGCGTAGATAATAGATCCGCCTGGTTTAATTAAATGAAAGCTTAAAGTGGTATTAAAAATTCTCCAAAATTACTCTAAAAAACTAAAACTCTTGATTCAGTTGAAGCTTCCAAACTGTTTTGTATCCTCGAAGCGCATTTATACTAAAAATATATGCATGTACTACATAAACAAATTCCCAAGTATTCTCAGCTCTTGAATATATACATACATACATAATGAGTATCTTCCCAAGAACGACAAAATTGATAGCAGAAGCAATTTTTAAATTTTTGGTGGCGCCATAAATTGAAAGCATTAAAAAAAATATATCGAATAGTTGGAACGCAGATTTTTAATGTTTATTATTGATTAATGTTTCTTAATACTGTGTTCACGTTGAGCCATTAACTCGAGTTTATGGGCCATTGTGGAATTAAACGTCAAACACTACTCCTCGAAGTTTGCCATACAAATAACTTTCGTTTAACTCGCTTTTTTTTACCGAATTTGGTTTATGTGTCGCTGATAATCCAAACCTGCAACCAACTTGCCGACAGTGAGCCTGTTCCCGTATTGTAGGATTTAATCAGAAATAGTCCCGAGGTCGTTCCAAGCACATAAGTCTAGAATACCAACAATCTAGCTATGCAAAAACCAAATTTGTGGCTCGATAGAACTTTTTGTGCTGATTTCAACCCTACCAAAATTTGACGGAACTAAAAAACAAAGAAAATATGAATGGTTAAAGTTGATTTTTTTGATTTTTTTTTTAAATATTACTATCTTCTGAACAATATATCGCATTAAAAAAAATAATTACCTAAGTCAAAATAAAGGTAATTAGGGGATATTTCATTTGGTGTACATAATTTTTTCCTTTTTTTATATTTTTGAGCCAGAAATACCTAATAGTCAAAAAATATATAAATATATAAATATATTTTTTTTTAATTGCGTTTATTTAAAATTCGTTTTCAAAATTGTATTTAAGTTGTCTTTATATTAGTATCGATAAGTTTGTGATCGGTAAATAGTTTCCGAGATATTATAAATATAAAAAATATAAACGTTTAACTTTAACCTCTTTTATTGGCTTTAGGCTTCATTTGCGCCAAATAATCTTGGTAGGGTTGATATAAGCATGAAAAGTTATATTTAGCTACATTTTTTTTATTTCTTTATACCTAAACGGTTGGTATCCTACACCACGGGTACTTCGGACTATTTCTGTCTGAATGCAAGAGTACGGGAACAGGCTAAATTTGAATAAGAAAAAGTAAACAAACAAATGTCAAATCAAACTCTGAGTATCTTAAACCCCCCAATGAGAACACTTGGCAGGTGTTCATAAACTGAAAAACGTTAAACTCGCGTTGACATTTCAATGTAAACATAGAATAATGCTGTGACATCAACAAGTTTTACTAAAAAGGGCACTTAAACTTGGTTAAGATCGTAAAGAAGACTAAATTGGAGCAAAATACATATTTTGGGAGAGAAGACCAAATTTTATGATTCAGTTTGGAAGGAGTGACTTTTTTCGGGCTGCCTCATTTAACATTTAACTGCATATTAAAACCATTCAAACAGTTATTTCAGTTCG
>NW_016158208.1:136890-153669 GCF_001687245.7 Rhagoletis zephyria | reverse complement strand
GGCTACCTTTTCACCCTCTACCCTCTTCAGCTGAACAATATCTCTGATAAGAGCCTGGAAATTCAAACGTTTACTATTGAACCGAGCCTTCAATAAACAAATGGCCTTATCATAGTTGGGTTCACTTATTTCTAACGACCGAATTGTATCCAGGGCGGCATCACGTAGACTTAATCGAAGGTGTTGGAATTTCTCGATTCTTGTCAAATCAACGTCTTGATGGACCACGGTGTTGAACATCGAGAAAAAGTCGGGCCATTCTGCATAGTTACCGCTAAACTTTGGTATTTGCAGTATACGTAACCATTGCTTCGGTTGAGCGACGATGAACGATGGTTGATCTCCAGAAAACGGCCGCGACGTAGAGCTATGACCTCTGAAGCTCGGCAAGCGTGTAGTTGGCGTGTCAGCTTAGNTCACCTCTACTGCAGCCTCGTCGAACTCGCGCAGGGCTTCGAAAGTCAGAGAGTTGTTGGTTTGGGTTATTTGTTGAGCAAAAGACTCAAGCTTCTTCTTGGCTTCAGCTGAGTCAATCTTCTTAGATGGTGCCATTTTTGAATATATAAGCACACGAAAAATAATTAAGTACGACGTTTGATCAATCAATTTTACGAGTATTGATTAAATCACGTCGGGGTCACCAAATGTTTAGGGGGCAGTAAGCCTTTTTACTGACCCGTATTACTTGCAATAAAAAAGAAATGCGACAACAACGATATGCGGGCGTTTATTACAAAATGCGAATATTAGCAACTATATGCTAGCGCTTGCTACGATGACCAAAATGCGAGTGACAAAATTCTTAGATGTACAAATTAACCAGCCTACAAAATTTCCTCTAGCTCAACAAGTACAATGGCTTACGGTAAAGAGATCGGATGATTTAGTGGTACATATTCCAATATAATGCAGTTATGCTAATGTATGTATGTACAAGTATGATAAGAGCGCTTATCACAGCCACTCAAATACCCTAAACCGGTTCTTAAACGTTGGTGTCATTACGTATTAGCGGGAGCGCAGATTTAAAGCAAGCAAATATTTACTTATGTACATAAGTATGTATATACAAACATATGGACATGCGCAGATGCATATGTATGAGCAATTAGCATAAAGAGCAACTAATGTTATCAGTGATGGTACATATAATTACATGCTATCAGTGATGGTACATATAATTACATGCTATCAGTGATGGTAAATAATAGGAAGGTAATAACAATTTAGATAATTATACTACATAGATATGCATGTGCGATACAATGTATCTAATATTAAACAATGTAGAAGTATTAAATTGAAAACTTTAATTATTCAATTCCTTTAAATTCAATATAGACTTATCACCTTTTAACTTCCAGTTTTCTACATTTGTTTTACGCTCTATTGGAAAAGTATAACCGCAACACATATTGACAAGTTTTACAAACTATTTTTTTTTTGTTATTTAATTTATATTACTTGTTTTTAATAGTGTATTCTGCAATATTTAAACCAAATTCAACAAACTTTCATAAAACTTCAAGTTTTTAATGAGCATAATAAAAAAATTATGTATGCGGTTTTGTAGCCTATTTAGTTTTAGTACAATAAAGTGCAAGTTTGAAGTTGCTGAAAAATCCTTTCATTTTTGATATTTTTTTTTCCTAGCGGTGCTGTGCATTTATTTTCATACGAAAAAATTGTAGAACGTACCTTTTAGGTTTCATTAACAACACCAATATAGACGTCGTCAAATTAGCGGCCTTTGTTATCGTTAACGACAACAGCTGATTTCGCGCTAACGAATGTTGTTAGGGAAACGTTTGCTGAATAGCTAAGTTGTTAAAATTGTCGTTTAGCTGACTTAACAATAACAAGGGTTGTTAAAATCGCGTACTGAATCGCACCACAGGCTTTGCCACCCATGGAAATTTCATTTCCCTTCAATCTTCTTACATACCCCTTGTGCTCATTATCGTGGATGGTGTTAATCATAAATTCTTTTAAGTCGGAATTACGAGACATTTTAGCCTCAAGGCATTGTAAACGCCGACGTGCCAGGGAATCAGGTACCTCTTCTTCATCGTGCTTCCACAGAAGTCCAGTTTCCCATCGTTTCTCCAGAGGAAGGTATTTTGTTGTAGCCGACATTATGCGCTGCGAGCGATCGTCTTCCTTTGAAACCAGTGGTGCAGTTTCTCGAATACCAGCAGACTCTAATGAATAGTGGAATTTTACCAGTGCTTCCAAGCGCTTATCACCATTACAAGTGCAAAGGTGCAAAAAGGGACACTCAAACAGACGCGGTATTGGAAGTGCGGTACAAGGCGGTACATAGTATAGTTATGTACCGCCTTGTACCTCACTTCCAATACCGCGTCTGTTTGAGTGTCCCTTTACTTGTTGGTGTGAACCTTTATACATACACAGACCAAACAATTTTACATCGGGCTGCAACGCGTTAAATTGTCCAAGCTAATAAGAATCCGTGCTCGTTCCGCAGTATATGGAGCAATTGGTAGATCTTTTAGATGTCCTCGAGCAGATATGGTAGCTAAGTCTAATGATGGTACAGGAAGCTTAAGTGCAGTTATGGTATGCACATTTTTCATATACAATTTCCTTGCGTTAGGTAGCTGTGCGGAAATGTACAGGGCAACAGATTGAGAATTCGTTTCATTTTGTTTAATATCATCTGTCCATTGTAAACACAGTTCCTCCCTTGGACCGGCAATACCTAGCTCTTTTGCTAAGTCTTGCTGCATAAGTGTACAAGCTGAACCTTCATCAATAAAAGCCCATGTGTTGACAGACTTACCATATGCATGAAGCGTTACACCTGCGGCGATTATGATAAATCAAACACAAGTATTTTTATAACTAAAAATTAAATTTAAACTTTATTTAAATGAATAATAATTGTAGCGCGCTTCCACTCCGCAGCACCTGGGTTCAAACCCTGGTCAAAGCAACATCGCAAAAAATATAGAAAAAAGGTTTTTTCTTAACAGCGGTCGTCCCTCGGCAGGCAATGGCAAACCTCCGAGTGTATTTCTGCCATGAAAAACAGCTTCTCATAAAAATACAATCGCCGTTCGGAGTCGGCGTAAAACTGTAGGTCCCTCCGCTTTGTGTGACAACATCAAGGCGCACGCCACAAATCGGAGGAGAAGCTCGGCCAAACACTAACATATGTGTAAGCGCCAATCTATTATTATTATTATTATTATTAATTGTAGCACACTATGTTTCTGTGTCAAGAGAAAAAACGAGAGAGAGAATAAGAAATCTCTGCTGTCAGAAGCCAGGGTTATGTGCTACTCCGTACTTAGTAGATACAGCGTTGCATTTTCCTTGCACTGCATGGGGTACGGACTTAGTTCTGAGTGCCACATTACTCCCCCTCCTGTTGAAAACGAAAGCGAATTTTACGGCCTGAACGCGTGTGGTATTCCGGCTGCTTGGTATGCGATGGAGTGCTTTCTTGGTCTTCGTTAACGACGTACGCAGCCTCTAAACGGTCGATACTAACGTTCACCTGCTTCCCGCGAATGTCGACTTTGTAATATTTTTCACATCTTTTTAGAACGGGATATGGCCCTTCGTAAGGGGCCTGGAGTGGTCGGCGTACGCTGTCTGTTCTAACGAACACGTAGGGCGTCGTTGCCAATCGAGTCTCGATAAAAGTGGATGGCTTCGAGTGGTTGGCGGTGTGAGTCGGCGTTAGCTTGCGCATTCTTGCTCGCAGGTCATTTACAAAATCGGCTTCTGCGAGAGTAGCGTTGGCGTTAGACGTGTGGTGGAGAAATTCACCGGGCAATCGAAGTGTCCCACCGTAGACTAGTTCTGCTGGCGTTGACTTTATGTCTTCTTTGTAAGACGAGCGGTAGCCCAGAAGAATTAATGGCAATACTTCGACCCATTTTTCTGTTTGGTAACACTTAATCGCAGTTTTCAGCGTTCCGTGGCAGCGCTCTATAATACCGTTTGCGGCGGGGTGGTACGCCGTTGTTTTGAGGTGCTGAATACCCAGAAGTCGGTTGAGATCACGAAAAAGCGACGATTCGAATTGGCACCCTTGATCGGTGGTGACTCTCAATGGTATGCCAAATCTGCATATCTATTTCGAGTAAAAAGCGTAGGCGACTGACTCTGCGGTAACATTTTCGAGAGGGTATGCTTCTACCCATCGCGTGTAACGGTCAATGCAAATGAGGCAGTACCGATAACTTTGACATGGCGGCAAGGGGCCTACTATGTCCATGTTGACGTGCTCGAACCGCTTATCCGCCAGCTGGTATGTAGATATCGGCGATTTGTTGTGGCGTTGAATTTTAGCTTTTTGGCAGGACAGACACCTGTTGGTCCACCCACGACAGTCTTTTCTCATATTTGGCCACACAAATTTTTCTGCTACCAGCTTTATGGTTTTGGCCGCACCGCTGTGACAGATGTTGTGGATTGATTCAAATCCGATTTTACGAAAAGGCTCTGTGAGGTAAGGACGTGCGTTACCAGTACTTACGTCACAATATATTTTAGCCTCCGTACCTGGCACGACGAACGCTTTTAAATCTAAGCTGCAATTATTGCTGTTTACCCGCTGAAGCTCGTCGTCTGTAATGTGACTTTCAGCCAAACTCGCGTAGTTAATTGTTTGCGGAACGTGAATCGCTTCGACGCGCGACAGTGCGTCTGCTATGACATTGTCCTTGCCGGGAAGGTAGCGGATATCGGAAGTGAATTGGCTCAAAAAATTAAGATGCCTTATTTGCTTAGGCGAAGCTTTCTCCATTTTTTGGTGAAAAGCGAATTGGAGCCGCTTATGGTCCGTGTATATGGAAAATTTTTGTCCCTCGACCATATCTTGGAAGTACTTTACCGCTTTATACGCACCTAAAAGCTCGCGGTCGTACGTGCTGTAGCGCTGTTGTGCGGCATTGAGTCGTTCCGAGTAGAAACTGAGAGGTTGCCATTGGTTGCCGTCAAGTTGCTGTAGCACGGCCCCGAGTGCCGTTCCGGAAGCATCGACGGTGAGTGCTAAGGGTGCGCCAGGCTTAGGAAATACTAAAAGGGTGGCTGCGGCTAGCTCTGCTTTGCAACGCTGAAAAGCTTCGTTGGCTTTCGCATTCCATTCTATTTTTGAGGTGTCGCGTTTTTTATTCCCTTTAATGAGGCTAGTCAAAACGCTTTGGCTCTCCGCTGCTTTTGGTAGAAACCGACGGAAAAAATTCAACATACCCAAAAAACGTCTAAGGTCGCACACTCGTTCTGGTGCTTTCATTTCTTTAATGACCTTCACCTTGTTTGCTGGTGATTTTAGACCGTCCGGAGTGACCACGTATCCAAGGAATGTCACTTCCGGCTTTCCGAAGACGCATTTAGAGAGGTTTATTACGATGCCAAATTCGCGCAATTTTTGGAAAACCGTGCGCAAGTGTCGTCTATACTCGTCCGTATCTCTCGAGGAAACCAAAATATCGTCAAGATAAGGACACGCAAAATCGAAATCGCGCAGAATGTCGTCCATAAAACGTTGAAACGTTTGGCCGGCGTTGTGTAAGCACATGTAAACGAACTCGAACATTCCGAATGGAGTCGTCATAGCGGTTTTCGGTACATCAGCGGTTTCCACTGAAAGTTGATGATATGCACGGCGCAAGTCGATCGTGGAAAAAATTTTGCAACCGTGCAGTGCGTGTGTAAAATCGTGGAGATGGGGGATCGGATAGCGGTCGGATTCGGTTACGCTGTTTAACCGCCTGAAATCCCCACAGGGTCTCCACTCGACGTTTTTTTCCGCACCATGTGAAGAGGGGACGCCCACGGACTTCGTGAGGGGCGACAAATTCCTGCGTCGAGAAGCGACTGAATTTCAGCTTTTGCGACTTTCAGTTTGTCTGGCGCCAAGCGCCCCGGCTTCGAAAAAACGGGAGGACCCTTCGTGATGATGTGATGCGTGACACCATGGGCGACATTTCTCCGACCCTGGTTTTGCTGTGTTATGTCTTTAAATTCCCAGAGCAAATCCTGAAAAGGCATATCACGATTAATAAATGACAATTTACCTACGTCACCGTTGACTTTTTTGATAGCGCAGCATTGCGAAGCATTTTTCAAACTATCCACCAGCTTGCGTTGATGCAGGTCGACCAGAACCTTGATGTGCGCCAGGAAATCGGCCCCTAGCATAGGTTGCGAAACGTCCGCAACAATAAAGTTCCAGTTTTCGGCGAAGACCGATGTTGAGGCAGAGGGATTTCTCGCCGTACGTTTTTATAGTTGGCTTGTTGGCAGCGTATAGCTGTAAATCTGCATCTGGCTGTCGTCGTTGTGCTGGCATAGGTGGAATGACGCTAACTTCTGCGCCAGTATCCACTAAAAATTGTAGGTTGCTGTTTCGATCCACGATGAGAAGTCGACGGTTGGTCGCGGGAGGCCTGTCACGTACCGTCTTTGGTGACAGGGCTCTTAGTTTAAAGCTTTAGATCCTGGCTTTCGGCACTTTGTTGCTTTTTCTACGAATCTCCTGTGGTACCAGCAAATGTCCGCGCCACTGCTTGGTGTGCGCGCGAGTCTTCGCGAATCGGATCGTCGCCTCTCTCTACCTCGTTGCTCTAACTTTGATTTTAACTCTGCAACCTCTTTCGTCAAAGCACATATTTGTTGCGCCAGAGAAGTTTGATCGCCATGTGCAGAAACAGAGTGCACATGCGGGCCGCCGCTAGCCTCAACTATTTTGTCGTAAAAGTAATGCGACTTTGTCTAAAGGCTCGGTGCTAATCGATATGATAGAGCGAATATTTTGCGGCAATCTGTTAAGCCAAATAGATTTGAGCATACCGTCGTTCATTTCGCTACCAGCCAGATGGCGCATTTCGCGCAGCAGGTGTTATGGGCGCATGTCTCCAAGCTCTAAATCCTGCAGTAGTTTTTTGATTCTTTTTTGCTCGGAATCGGCAAACTGCTCTAACAAGCGCATCTTTAGGGTTCTATACAAGTCCTCAACTGGCGGATTAAGTATAATGTCGCTAATTTGTGCGAGGACGCTGCTTTCGATGGCGGCTACTACGGTGTGGTACTTAGACCTGTCGCTCGAAATGCCAGCGGCAATAAATTGCGACTCTACCTGCGCAATATACAGCTCAGGTTTTGCATGCCAAATTGGTGGAATTTTCACGGTCACCTTTGCGATTTCGGTAACGCCTTCGCTTGCACGTGGATCTTCAACAGGTTGCTGCACAGCGGCTTGCATCACGGAATCCTTTGACCCTTCTTCGTTAGGCATTGTGCTTTAAGAGTCGTCGGGGCGATTATGATAAATCAAACAGACGTATTTTTATGAAAAATTAAATTTAAACTTTATTTTTATTTATTATATTTTAAGAGAAAAAACGAGAGAGAGAATAAGAAATATATGCTGTCAGAAGCCAGGGTTATGTGTAACTCCGTACTTAGTAGATACAGCGTTGCATTTTCCTTGCACTGCATGGGGTACGGACTTAGTTCTGAGTGCGAAATACAGCACTCCTCTTTTCTTTCGAATGGAACAGAATACGATTTTGTACGGCCCCAACATGAGTTTCTTTTTTTGTAAACGTAACAGAGCGTTTGTAATGTGATAAATGTAAAAGTGGATTATGTGCTCGCTCACAACCATCCACACCACATTGCTGCTTAGAGCTACAACGGCGAATCAAGTGTTTGGCTGGCTTCCAAAACGTCAATTGCATTGCATACGTACAAAGTTTAATGTTCCATAACGCCGAACTACAAAATGTTAACGATGTATACTTTTCCAACACGCATCGGAAAATTTATCGAAACGCATCGCTAGCGTAATCAACGCATCAGAAACAATGTTGATGCTTCGTTTGTTTTTGGTTACCATTGGTATTTTAAAAATGGAAAATTCAGAAAAATTGTTCATTGCTATATTGAGTATGTAAAATATTCAATGTATATGGTTGCAATGTGTCGTAACTCTGCATATACGAGGAACAGTTTGAATAACGCAGTATAGCAGTTTCCTAACATTGTATTGATACGTTTTGGAAGTCAGCCTTTCTTGAAACAGCGTATGCACAATTTTGCATCTCTAACAAATTTCCAACGCATGACTTTGTTCAATGCACGAAATTGTTCACATACTGTCAAGCAATGCCCTTTTGAACATTTCGGGCAAATATATTTTGCTCGCTCGTTGGCAGCGACGACGTGTACGATTATTCTCGTATGTTGCTTTTTTCGGTCGCTCTTCTTCTCTCGCTTATGTTGGACAGTGTTGCCGTTTTAGCGCTTTGGTGGCTAGATTTAGCTAGCACATAGTTTTTTGACCACACAAATTTAAAATTACCCCTAGCCCTTTTTTAGCCCTTTGGAGAATTTATTCATACTTGGCATGAAAAAGTTGTATATGCTTAATTTGATCTAATTTTGTTCATTTATGTAAGAAAAGAATTTTTAAACTAAAAAGGCTGATATATATACATATATGTATTGTATGTTCCTTACGTTTTTATACATACATATTGTAAAAGTGTTAGGGCTGTTAACTTATCTATTAACGATTTAACTATAGCTTAAAATAGATAAGTTTACGGCCCTTAATATGCTTAATTTGTTAAATGGCCCATCAAGTCGATTGACCGTGTATGTTCTTGGGGTGTGATTGTACCAACTGCTGGTGCGACTTCAAAAACTATTTGAAAATTTTATGATTGTACCGGCATGGTGTCGTAAATGGTGAAATTAGCTCAATTTTCTAAGTAAAAAGTATTTTGGCGGAAATTTCTTGCACTATATGAGTCAAAGCCGTGTTTGTGGAAGATTAAGTTTACGATATTGCAGTTGTGAGTTAAAAAAAAAAGTTTAATAAAATGGTAGAAAAGTTATGAAATTTCGGCTCTAATCATTTCGATCTTTCCTCGACCTCATTTGTAAAGAAATAAATATTGCACCAGCATGGTGGTAAGTTATGCTTCGAGGTACAATCACATGATGTAGCCAGCAAGCTGGTGACGTATATTTCCCCTTTTATACAAAAAGGTTTTCGGTTGGATAAAATATTAGCTTTTTTCTAGAGGTTATTGTTTTTCTATACCATTACTTATTGATAATGTTTGCGTGTATATGTAATTAAAAAATTTTAGCTACCATTTTTAGCCACAACGACTTTTTTAGCTCTTTCTTAGCCATTTTTTCTTTTAAAGAAATTTGACTACCACTAAAAATTATTCGCGGCAACACTGATGTTGGATGGTGTAGCTGCATAACTCAGTGGCTTGATTTGTCTCGCACAAGTAGCTAAATTGAAAAGCCACTCATCAAAAACGGTTATGTCAACACGAGGACGAGTTAGTCTATAGCGGCCACAATCTAGTTTTAAATCACTGGGTAATTTCGTCAGCAGCTCGTTTAGGAGCATGGGATCATTTAAATAATCTCCGAGATCAATTGCCTGCATCGTTTTATTTATTTATTTATTTATTCATTTACAGTCTACAAAGTCAAATGCTTCTTACAGACTAGTTAATTAAAAATAGAAAATATTTGGAGCTTAAATCTATTCAAGCTTGCACTAAAATCGATATCTTTATTATATCTGTTATATAGCCGAATTGATCTACTGATTGGCTCGTAGAATGCATAACTAGTTCTATGAACTGAGTCCACAAGTAACCTATTTCGCCTCAAATCCCGCGGAAGAATATAAAAATTGAATATACTGGCTAATAATGGACAATTAATGTGCTCATTCATGACATTATGTGCAAAAATAAGGGACGAACAAATTCTCTTATTTTAGTGAACACTTTTTGAACCTTTTCGATTTTTGCTGAATGAGTATCGGAGTACGGATTCCAAATGAATGAGCAGTATTCAAGTCTACTTCTTACCAACGAAACATAGAGTGACTTCAAATTCAAAGGATCTTTAAAGTCATCAGAGTGGAAAATGATTTGGCAATAATAAAGTCAACGTGCTTAGAGAAGGAAAGTTTCGAGTCAAAGTAAACACCTAAATCCTTCATCTGAAAGGTGCGGAATAAATCACAGTCATTCAATTTGTAACTAAATTTAATGGTGTTACTTATTCTTGAATATGTTACAATAAAACATTAATTCCCGTTTAAAAACAAGCTATTCATGGTGCAACATTCTGCAAAACAATTTAGATCACGTTGAAGTTTAGCACAGTCCGACAAGTCTCGAACTCTAAGAAATAATTTTACATCATCAGCGAGCATTAAACACTTAGCGAATTTAAATTGATACGGCAAGTAACTTATGAATATATGAAACAAGAGAGGTCCACAATGAGTCCGTTGTGGGATTCCTGACCAGGCATTAACAAGCAAACTTGATTTCGTTGAACCAATTGTAACAAGCTTCCTTCCACGTAAGAAGTAAGTTAAAAACTTTAATGGCCGGTTACTCAATATCTGGTTAACACTAATCTGCGGTTAAACATCGTTATCGACGTCTTCGGCTCCATGCATACAACAGGGAGTCGGTAATGTCGATAACTATGTTTAATCGGAGATAAGTGTTAACCAGACATTGAGAAACCGGCCCTATAAGTGTACCAGTGATACCGTAGGCCTGTAATTTTGTACTAACAATGGGCTCTGTCACACGGTCAGTAATTATCACGATATTTGGATCGCAATCCATATTGATGGATTGATGGATCGCGCACGAATGCTACATGTTCAATATTATCGCGTCAGTATTTGCATAATTTTTATGCTGAAAGCTTATTATGACGAAAGAAAATATTTTTATTTTGTACGTATAATTTACAGATAATGCATTCCACAATTATTTTAAAATTTCCAATGTTATTTAAAATTTGTTTTGGAAGATTTTAAGCCCCGAGGGCGAAGGCAGAGCCGATGTTCGCATTATTAGAGTAAAAGATGTACTGACGAAATGTATGGATCGCGTTTTGAAAGTGCTACACGTTCAATATTTATTGACGGTATTGCGATCCGCGATCCAGATTTCAAAATTTTTAGAAATTTTGCGATATGGATCACGATCCATCAATACTGCATGCTACAACGTCAATAAATATCGCGACACTTGGATCACCTCAATAAATACTGACCGTGTGACAGGGCCCAATGAGTGATTGACTTTGTGAAAGAAGTCTGTGTAAATTACATCAAGCTGAGACCGATTTTCAAAAGCTTGAACTACCTCATTTGTTACTAAAGCTAGATTAGTACACGTTGATCTACCAGGATAAAATCCGTGTTGGCAATTCACAATAGCACTGCTAACTTTTGATGGAGTATGAAATCAAGCATAATTTCCAAGACTCAAGAAAAGATCCACTTTTTAAGCATTTCTGGAAAAGCTGTGCATTAGGGTTAGTTAAGCAGTCGTTACAGTTTTTGAAAAACAAAGGAGAAAATCCTTCAGTATCTACCTTAGAGCTTGAATTCAAATTCGAAATTGCGAGACGAACATCATTTACAGAGATTTCAAAAGAACTAATTGTTGGCAATTCAGTATGAGTAAAGTTGAGAAACGTAGAAGTATTTTGTTTTGTGTAAACCTTCTGAAAAAGTTGAGCGAAAAGGTTGCAATATCTTCCGTATTATCAGATATTAAACCATCATATTCCATGCTAGTAGGAAATCCATTAGTTTGCCTCTTTGAATTTATGAAAACCCAAAATTTAGAAGGATTTGACTTCAAGTCCGATTCCACTTTGAACATACATATATTGCTTAAATAGAAACTTATGGGGAGAGTCGAACTCCTTTCTCAGAAGAATAAATTTCTTCGATCTGCTTCATTATTACTATTTCTAAGCTTTTTATATGCTTTATTTTTAATATTTTTTAAATGGGAAAGCTTTGAATCGAACCACGGAGGTTTTCTATTTATTACGAGTTGCCTAGACGGAACATAATTGGAGATGGCTTGCAGAAACCATTGACGCATAATATCGTAATGATCCTCCAGTCTACCTAAAGACTCCAAAAATGACCAATCAATGTCAGACAAAAATTTATTCATTGCAGAAAAGTCTGCCCGAAAGTAATTATATTCCACTGCGGACTCAAGCGGCTTCTTTTCAAAATTATAAAAGTCAAAATTAACATCTAGAGCCCTGCAAAAATCGTGGGACCATGTAGTCTATTTGTGGTAAATTGGAGTACTTACAAAAGTGTTCTTCTGTTATGCTGTAGCGGACCAACTCGTGTCTCTGCGCCAGCTTATTGTTTGTTATCCGATCACTGCTCGTGTTTTAACGAAATGTGATTGAAGTCGAGCATTTGAAAGCACATTTGCATGTCTGGCTGTAGCTGAACGTGTAGAGATGCTCGCTGTTAGTTCTTAGCTCCCAGCATGTTCGGGTTCGAATGCCGTCAGAGGCAGCATGTAATTTTTAATTTTTGTCTTGGTTTTTATTAATTTCGAAAAAGCATTTGAGAAGTGAAGAACAAAAGCGTGTACAAACGAAAAAATATAACAGCAATGCCATTGTTAATATGTTGGAGTAGTTTTGTGCTACTCTGATGTAATGCAGGGATGGAGTATATGGTCCTGCCCTAGGACATCGCAATGTTAATTGGACCATATTTTTTATATGAATTGTGGTTAATTTTGGAGTACTCCTTGTTCTTTAGGGAGTGCTCTTTACACGCATGCATGGAGTAGTCGCGATTTTTGCAGGGAGCTTTATGATCTAAACTCTTATCTAAAATAGGCGCTGGGCTTTCAAAGCATGATATTTTAAGTTCTGCAATAGCAAAAATCAGGTCTAAAAACCTACCATTATTGTTTGACACCGAGTTACATTGCTTAAAACCGTGCGAAACATTGTCGATATAACAATTCATCTATTTCAGACTTGATATTCGTAGGCAATATGTTATTACTATGCCAAGAAATGCTACTTAAATTAAAATTTCCTAGGAAAATAATCTCATCAGACGGTTAAGCATTGTTAATTACATCTACAAGATTATCTAAATGACTTTGATAAACAGCAATATCACTATTAGGCGGAATATAAGATATTAAAAACAAAATAGTTTTATTGTTAGTAAACTTAACACGTAACACAAATTTGCTCCAGATCACTACCAACACCATTCAGATTAACAGCTTTGCTGCAAAAATCCGTTCTGACTGCAAGTAAAACGCCGCCGCCTCTAACAAGGCCCGTAGTATCTGAACAGCGATCTTTTCGATAAACATAATAGTCGTCCCCGAAAAATTCATTCGAAGAAAAATTTGCATTTAACCAAGTCTCAGTTATAGCTATAACATCGAAATCATATGATAAAACAATGAGATGAAACTGTGAGGATTTCGTACGCATTCCACTCGCATTGTGATAATGTAAAGGATAGTTTGGAGTTGAGGAGTAATTTGGTTTGGCAGATTCATTCACGTTACTGATTCTGCAACTTGGGCGTTTTGAAAAAATTGGAATGGGCGCACCTTAACGTTTACTGGCCAGAACGCAGAGCTTAGCAGTTTATTATAGTCTGATGAAGAGACACCCAGCTTGAAATTAACTCTTACTAATTTCTTCAAAGAGTCGGCAGGAAGGTCTTTTTTAATAAGCTTATAGCAAGAGAAACAATCGATGCATGTTTGCCAACAAAATTTATTATGTCATTTTCGTTGACAGAGGGCTTAAAAGACGACAAATGCAACCATTTGAGCGGTACAACAACATCCAATTCTTTACTGGGATTACTACCAACAACGCTGGCACTCTTTTTTTTTATCTTTCAGTACACCAGCACCAGAAGTTTTGTCGTTAGAAAGTGCATTAGCACTAACGGATGACTCGTTATTATTTCTCTTAGCAGCAGCAGATCGGAGAGCGCTCGTAGTTCCAGTATTACTAGCAACAACAGTGTCAGCAATAGAAGCATTGACGTTAGGAAGTGTATTAGTATTAGCAGATGTTTGCTTTTTATTACTTTTAGCAGTGACGATAGAACCAGAAACAGCATTCGCATACGATAATGGTGTCGTATCAATTACATCAGGAGTAGTAACGTCAATAACACATGAAAAGGCAGACGAAGCGCAAGTACTGTTCTTTTTGGTAGTGAGCATAGTCGAAGATGACATGTTATCTAAAGCTGGCTTCTGCTTATTAGGATGAGCCGCAATTGGTTGTGATTCCACAATAGGCTTTTTGTTATTATAGATGGCACTAACAACATTACAAAGCTCTTTAATCTCAGAGGTGAGCGAGGCAATTGCTTTGTCTTTATTGCGGCTGCTCTGTTTAATAGCAAGCAGTTCGGAATGAGAATTTTTACCTATCTTCATTAGATTCGTTTTAGCTTCATGCAAAGGAGTTATCAGCTGAAGCATTCGGGCATTCTCAGCACGAAGAGTGGTGATCTCTTTGGACAAAGATAACAAGGTTATTTGATGTTTACTGTTCTCATTAGAAGCATCACTCTGCTTTGCAGAGGTAAATGAATTCGGCTTGGGCTTTATTCAAGTCGATTTGATATTATTTGACATATTTGCAGTATTCTCTTCATTATAAATGAAGAGTGAAGGAGGCGAACGTAAAGAGCTCCGACGTATATCAGCGCAGACCTTACAGAAGAAGCTGTTATCTGTATTGAGCATAAATTCAGCATCCGACGGCAAAATACCAACACAATAGGTATGAGAAAGTTCGTTGCACTTCGCGCACTGCACTTTCGACTGGCCGCGATCAACTTTTTGGCCGCAACTACAAGGGATAATATGATTTCTGATTGTATTATTATTTATTATTAGATCATTTATTGAAAGATTTTAGATTGTGTAAAGAGTTACTGTCTCTAAATTGTAGTACACTTGAACCATTGCAAAGTAACCAATATATTAATAGTAACTTTCACTGACACAGTAAGGCGATTACGAAGAGCGCAAGAAAAACACGCCCGCACAACGCGGTTGTTAGATTGATTGATAGCTCCAATGAAAAGTGTATCAAGGTTTCCATTTTTTCGATTTTTACATTTGGCTGCTGTCTCAAATTGCACTGAAGAGATTGATGGATGACATTGGGCCGACCATAAAACATTCGTAGAGTCTCAATCGCATACGACACCGTGCTAGGCAGCATGAGCTTCCCCCGCACTGTTTCTAAAGCAGCACCTTTAAGACATTTTTGTAATCGTATCAGGTTTTTTTGTTCGGTAAATCCGCATCTTTCAGTAGACTGGACTTAATTTGTTATTAATATAGGCCCATCTTCGGGATTTCCGGAAAAAATAGCAAATCTTTGCTCATCACCTGGCGTGACGCGATATTAGAAGAAGAAAGCATAATATCTGCAATCGAAGTTTGCGTATATGGAAAGTAATGCGAAGATAATGGCGGCGCGAAATTGAAAGTGCTGTTGCGTTGTAGGCTTGGAGGACAACCCGTGGTGTTGAATAAATATGCGTGTTGCGCTTGCTGCTTAATAGTAATAGGTCTAATTGCTGGTGGCGCAGCACGTGAAGTTGTCGATATATTTGGTGCGCTAGTTAAAGTGGCTATACTACGCGCGACAATACCACTAAAACGCGGCGCAGCATTTGAAAATATCGATGTGCTCGGCACGTTAACTACACTGGGTATACTATCAGAGAAAGTACCCCTAGAATTTGGCGCAGCATTTGAAAAGAACGAAGTGCTTGGTACCGTAGCTGGGGTGAGCATTGCACTAGAGAAAACGTCACTGGCCTGAGGTGTTACATTTTGATTAGCAGAAAATAATTAGGCATGTTTTGTTGTAATCGCGTAGAAGTAATATTGTTTTGCAGTCCAAAACTAGCAAATCCAGCATTTAAGCTATCTGAAATATTTAAGTTACGAGCACTATTTGCTCTAGCTGCTAATATACTGTTTACTGCAGAAGTGGTTGCAGTAGAATACATTGTAACCTGTGGTCCATCTTCATCCGCCTCATCAATTGCGATGACATCGCGCGTTACACGTGCTTGATTTTGCCGCCTACCTACACGCAAAATTCCCGAGCGTGTACGCAGAGGGGAAATATCAGTTGTTAATATATTACTTTCCCCATTAAGAGAAATGAGCAGCCCAGAAGCCTGGCGTGGAGTGGATGCTACAGTGGGTGCATGTACCTCCGTCAAATGTTCTCCTGTTGGCGTGTGTGCCTCAGTTGTCGCGCGCTCAGCAGAATGTGCTGTGGCGCCTGTCGAAGCGTATGTGCCGGTTGGTGCAGCCACGACGGCGGTATTACCCGAAACAGGTAATGCTTGTGCAACAGGAGCACTTGAGGCAGTTGAATGTGCTGATAACCTACCAGAATTTGAAGCTTGCTCACCTTGATTCTCCATTACCCAATTTCAAATGAGTTTACGTTCGATACTATATTACGTTAGAAATCTGACTTCTAGATTCTTAGATTTTTCGGCTGCAATTTAGTTTGGCATCCCCGGAGTTCCGCATTAAGGTAGCTATGGAACGATAGAGGGAGTTCTCCTGATTGCAAATATATATACTTTTAGCCGCAGGCCTCTAGTTTTTAAGTTATTTGTTGTTAAAGTTTGTAAATTGAACTAACCTCTCGGCGCTATTTCACACAATAAACACTTTATTTATGTACACCCTCCTCAAAATAGTTGCATTAAAACCCCGGCCTGAGATTTCCACTTTAATATACAATTCTTAATTAATTAATTAAGTAAAACGCGTTTATAAATGTCTTCACAAACGTTTGCACATTTCACAAACAAGCAGAAATAACAATGGCTGACAGTAACACAAAATGTATGCTACCATACGTTAAAAAAAT